>NC_088714.1:51437722-51737222 GCF_963576615.1 Watersipora subatra | reverse complement strand
TAACATTGCATATTTAAAAATGAGCTCAAAAAGGCGCGATAACAACGCTAGCTTGTGATAAAATCGCGCTTTTTGAGCTCATTTCTCTCATCGTTCAGGCTATTAAACATGTAACAAGCTACGAGCAATTTTAAATAGTCTATCTACCTTTCATAAAAGACTGAGATTATATTACAGGCTGAATTTAGATAATAATGGGTTTTAAGACACCCATCTCTATTATTCTAAATCGGACTAAACATCCTAACTTCCGTTCCTGAAAAAGCTAGGCTCCGTCACATATTTATGGATGGAGCTTGTTATGCCGATTGTGTTGTTTTCGAGACGGATATTGAAACGCTTTAAAAAAGCCTTCATGACTTTGAAGGTTAGTGGACCAATCTTCATTTTGAGTACAAAATCGGAATCATCGTGTCTGGTTTACCTAGAAAATACAATAAAAGTTGTACGTGACAGTTACGACTTAAGGTCATTTCTGAAGTTGTCAGATCGTATCACACACCATATGTTGTGCCTTTGACCAATCCAGAGTAAGCAATAGAATGCACCTTGATAAGCCTCTTCTTCTTGAAGTAAGATAGTCCTAGTTCTTTGTGGGGTAAAAATATTCATTGAATGTTTAAAAAAAAATAAATAAAAATCCATAAATATCTCTCATACACTGGCCCAGTGAGATCCCTCCCCAAACATCTTTGTCATAGCAGTGACGACGACTAGATGTTTTTCATTTTACTGAAAAACAGCCAACTGTGGTGCCTACTATCACAATTTTATGTTGCTATGTACATAATGTTATGTTGCTATGTACATAATGTTATGTTGCTATGTACATAATGTTATGTTGCTATGTACATAATGTTATGTTGCTATGTACATAATGTTATGTTGCTATGTACATAATTTTATGTTGCTATGTACATAATGTTATGTTGCTATGTACATAATGCTATGTTGCTATGTACATGATTTTATGTTGCTATGTACACAATGCTATGTTGCTATGTACACAATGTTATGTTGCTATGTACACAATGTTATGTGTGTTGGATCCAGCGACCAACACGTAGAGGCGACCTGGGTCGGCTTACTCTACCGGTCTGCATTCACCTTCCACAGGGGCCGTGTAAGTGTTGCCCGTTGACCAACACGCGGAGGCGACTCAGTCGGCTTACACCACCGGTCTACTACAACCACCTTACACGGGGAATTGCTCCCTGAGTGATATTATGCTCGTTCGACAAGGTCGACCTGAGGTCGACCGGGGTCGACAGTGTTTCTATACTCTACTCCCAAAGCACAGTCCGTAGACTGAGGCTTGGAGTAAATAAGTGCTCAGTATGATTCTGTTATTGCGCAAGGTAACAGAAGAGTGTGGGTCCAAATGCAAAGCATGTATTGAACAACTTCTAGGCCGATAAACACGGCCTTAAATATAACAGAATATGCAAATGAGGTGGCTAGGGCCAACCTCCTCTAGGGGCGTGACTATATAAAATAACACAAGAGAACACAACTCTAATGATAATAACCAAAAAGGAGATGGTACTGCAGGTTTCCATCACACACGCCGCCCCTATAGACGACTACCGGCTATATATATATAAAAAAAAAACCACAAGAAAAGAAAAAAAACACAAGAAATATAGGAACACACCAACTAGCTACAACAAAACAGACAAAGAAAAGGGAATATAATAATATGAGAAACTGCAATTACTAAATACCAAGAGAAATACGGATAAATCATGTCGACCGGGTCATCTAGGAGGTCGACATGCGATTTGCCAGGTCCTCCAGGCGACGAGCCGCCCGTCGGAGGTTGGAGGCCTCTTCTCGTAAAGCGTCCACTGTAACCCGGGGTCGTACGTCCCCCAGCCGGCTCTGGATGCTGCCTATTGTCGTCAACCTTCTAGGAGCTGGGACCGGTCGTTCCAGCTTAGGCGAACTGTACCACTTCTTCTTCGGGGGAGAGGGGAGAGGTGCCGGAGGTCCTCTTCGTGTAGGTGGCTTGGTTTTAATTGGCCCGTAGGGTATAGGCTTTTCAAAGGCCGGAGGATTATTTAATTGTACCTTTTTGCTCCAGGCCGGGTAGCTATCTCGGTCGACCTCGTATATAGTAATTCCCTTTCCACCGTGCGCCTTCCTTACTTCGGCATCCTTGATCCGAGCCTGATGTTTGGCAATAGTATCTCGAGATGTAGAATTTCTCCCACATTTGCAGAAAAAGCGTGTAAAGTGCTGGGCGATGTGGATTCTGCGCCGTCGAGGGGTAGAGAGTAGTTGTTGGCACAATGGACAGTTAGTACCTTTCTCTCGACATAGTTTCGAGATCGTTTTAGCTGTCTCTGCCGCAATCCATTTGGTTGGTAGTGGGGGGTGTGGAACGTGATTATCTAAAGAATCCGTTTCTGAGTCGTCCAGGGTTTCACCCGGCGCTGGGTGGAGCTCCAGTGGCAGGATCTTTACTTCTGGCAACAGGGGTAAAGCTCCGATAATCGGTGCCGACTTCTTCACGGTTTCTTTGGTGACTTCCATGTTGAGAAAAGATATAGGTGTGTGCGCCTCGAGTTGGTAACAAGTAATGAGCGCGTTCTGTCTGGGACCCAAAATGGCCGCCTTCTGACCTTGAACTCCGAGGGCTTCTCCCGATTGGACGGTGCTAGTGTCGTAATCGGCCAAGTACGCGGGAGGCCTCCTGATTCGTTGGGGCCGTGGTGCATCTCCAGCCCCGGTATCACTAGCCTGGGCTCCCATATTTTCTGTGGCTCTTTCTTCCTCGGGTATCGACTCGTCGCCAGGGTCGGGGTCAATCATCAAGGTAGGATTGTGCTCCCCTGGGGGAACCAAGGGGTCCCTCCTGGGAATTCGAAGGGCTTCTGACCTTCCTGGCGACTGAGGTATTCGCAACTCCGTTAGTTGGCTAGGCAGGGGCAACTCTGAAATAACTACTTCTGGGTTATCGTTTCCTCGTGCGATTTGCCTTCTGGGTCGGCCCCTCATGTTGGGACGGCGAGCAGGCTCGACTTCAACCGGGGCTCGTCCTTGTTGCACCGGACTGGGGCGACAGAGTCGTAACCTTCCCTCTGCTTGGATAGATCGCTGTCCATACCTCTCTATCTCGTAAGTGTGGTTTTCGTGACTCCTCAACACGCGATAGGGCCCCAAGTACTTGGCCGCTAGCTTCGGGTTTTCCCCTCTTCTCCGCCGCTTGCTTAGCAACCACACGAGGTCACCCTCATTGAATAACGGAGGCTCTCTCGCGTCGGTTGACACAATATCTTTTTGCCTATCTCGGAGGAGAGTATGGGCTTGTATCAACCGGTCGTGGACAGTCTGCACATACTCATGTATGCTTGCGAATGATTCTAGTCTATTCCCATACTGCAATTGGTCAGGAAGACGTAGTTCCCGACCCAACATCAGATAATTGGGTGTTTCTTTAGTCGCGGAGTGTGGTAACCCTCGCAGCGTCCTCATGATTTGTGGCAGTAGCTGGTCCCAATCTTCCTGTCCTCTGCCCAGCAAGAGAGCTCGTAGGGAGTCACCCAACACACGATTGTTTCTCTCGACCACCCCATTCCCTTCAGGGTGGTACGGGGTGGTCCGAGACTTATCGACTCCCCACAAGTCGCATAGCTCCTGGAATAATGAGGATTCAAATTGGCTCCCCTGGTCGGTATGGATAATCTCGGGTAGCCCGAAGTAACTAAATACCCTTTCGTCTAGGATCTGGGCTACCGTTGGGGCTGTAGCGTCGGGGATGGCTAACGCATCTGACCACCTAGTGAAGTGATCAGTGAGCACCAACACCCAACTGTTTCCACGAGGGGTCGGAGGCAGGGGTCCCACCAAGTCTACGGCTAGGCGTTGCCACGGCCTCCCGGCGTACAGCCGTTGTCTATTCCCGGAGGTCCGCCCCTTTCCTGTTTTGGCCCTCTGGCAAACCTCGCAAGAGAGGACTGCTCTCCGGATATCTCCGGCCATACCCGGCCAATACCAGTCCAATTGGACGCGTTTCAAGGTCTTCTCCACCCCGCAGTGTGTTTGCTCGTGGGCTTTCCACAGGATTTCCTGTCTCAATGTTTTCGGGCATACCACCACTACCTTTTCTCGCCCATTCTGGGTAAGATGGAGAGTCAACACGCCCGACTCGTCGAGCTGGAGCTGGTGAAACATCCGGGCCAATCGTTGCAGCTCGGGGCTGCCCACTCGTAGCACGGCTTCTTCCACTCCTTTCCGGTCCCTGACGGCTTGGTAAATGACCCCTAGGTCGGTAGTGGCCCTCTGTTGTAGCGCCCGTACTTCGTCCAGCGGGGTTTGTACCACCGTCAGCTGTTCTGGACCCTTTTTGACTACACTTTCACCAGTTCCATCCAAATTTTTGGTTTCGCCAGTTATCTTGACGGCTTGTGACTGAGGATCCTGAGGTCTTCTGGGAGGGTGGTCCAACACTCTAGGTGTTCCTGCCCCGCCTGGCAGCCGTACCGGGACTGGACTGGTTGGTGTGAGAATCGGGGGGCCGTGCCCTAAAGCCGGTCTGTTGCCAGGTAGTTGAGGCCATTCATCCTCATCCAACTGGCGGGGGTTGGGACTGGATGTTCCGACGCCTCTCGGCGGCTGTACCGGAACTTGGTCCACTGGCACCGCAGTGTCCCAATTCGTTCCTGGGTTTATTAGGGAGTCGTATACTTGCGACCTCGTTGGCCCTTGATCCCGCTTCTCAATAACAGCACACTGCCGGCAGTCGACGCACTGTCGTCGACTCAATCCATCGGCGTTCCCGTGTTTATCGCCTTTTCGATGGATGATTCGGTACTTGTGCTCGGCCAGACTCTCCAGCCACCGGGCCACCTGGCAAGAGGGTTCCTTCCTCCGGTGCAACCAAACCAAGGAGGCATGGTCGGTTCGGATGGTAAACTCTCTGCCATATAGGTAGGGCCGGAAATGCCGGACAGCTTGTACCACTGCCAGTAGCTCCCTTCTGGTTACGCAGTAATTGCGTTCGGCGGAGGAGAGGGTCTTGCTATAGTAGGCTATGGGTCGCTCCGTGCCCTGCTGGACCTGGGATAACACAGCCCCAGTCCCTACATTACTAGCATCAGTATCTAGTACGTAGGGCAAGGAGGGGTCGGGATATGCCAGTACTGGAGCGTGTGTCAGCGACCATTTGAGCCTAAGAAAAGCTTCCTGTTCCTCTTCTCCCCATTTCCAGGGGACCCCTTCGCTGGTCAACAAGGTGAGAGGTTTGGCGACCGAGGCATAGTCCGGCACGTATCTGTGATAGTACCCAGTGGTACCCAAGTATGACCTTAGCTGTGTCACATCTTGGGGTGCTGCCCATCCACTTATAGCCTGAATCTTTTCAGGGTCGGTAGCCACCCCTGTGTTGCTGACTATGTGGCCCAGGTATTTGACTTGGGTCTGGAACAAGCTGCATTTGGAGGGCTTTAATTTCAGCCCGGCCTGCTTCAATCGTTCCAACACCTCGGCGAGCCTAGTGACATGACTGGAGAAGTCGGCTGACATGACGATGATGTCATCGAGGTACAGCAGCAGGGTTTTCCAGTGTAGCCCTTGGAGGACACGTTCCATCAGCCGCTGGAAGGTAGCTGGGGCGGAGGTCAGTCCAAAGGGGAGCACCTTCCACCTCCACAACCCACTGCGTGTGGCGAATGCCGACCGCTCCTGGGCCTCGGCGGAGAGGGGTACCTGCCAGTACCCGCTCATCATGTCCAAGGTACTGAAGAACCTACTGCCAGACAAGGCGTCCAAGCTCTCATCAATCCGGGGGAGGGGGTAGGCGTCCTGGCGAGTGACACTATTAAGTTTCCTATAGTCTACACACAATCGCCACGCCCCGTCCTTCTTCCTCACCAAGACCACCGGAGAGCTCCAGGCCCCGTGAGCGGGCTCAATCATGCCTTGCTTTTCCAGGGCCGAAACCTGTCGTTCGATTTCGGCTTCCTTCTCGTGTCCTACACGGTACGGGTGTTGACGGATGGGTTGTGCCTCTGGGAGGAGGGGGATCTCGTGTTGTACCAGGGTGGTACGCCCCATGTCTTCGCTCCCTTGGCTGAATACATCCGCATAACGGGTCAAGAGGTCTTTCATTCTTCGGTGCTCGGTAGGGGACGAGCAATGTGGTGCCGCCTGTCGGAGCAGGTCCAGCATGTGGGGTGGTACATTGGAGACAGGAGGGGGAGTTTCTTTGGAAACCTCGGCTTCTCCCTTCGCTGTCCAGGGGGCCCCTATTTCGTCCGGCCCGACCCCAGTGTATTGCCCCACGACCGTTCCTGCCGTCACACTGACGGGATGGTCGGTGGGGTTCATACAACGGATGGCCACTCTCCCCTTCTCACCGGGTTGGTGTAGGCTGGCGGCCACCATATATCCGTTCTTCGTTCCCTCAATTAACCCGACTGGCTGATAGGAGGAGGACGTGAGACGTCCGGCAACCAGGACCTCGGTTCGAGGGGGAAGCGTTGTGGCTCGCATTACCTGTACGCTGCTTGTCAGAGGTCGACCCTCTCGGTCAGTGCACGTCAACTTCTGTCCATTTAACACCAACGTGGGTTGCTGGAAGTTCATCTCGCAGTGGTGGTCGACCAAGAAAGGCATGCCCAGGATGGCATCCTCCTTCAGGGCACACACCACGAGAGACACAGTAACCTGGACACTCCTGACTCTGACCGGGAGAGTGATGAGTCCGTGGAACTGCAGCCGGGTACCATCTGCCATTTGCCCATAGTCCTCCCGGACCTCCAATTTGCTTTTGACGTCTTTAGGTAACCGCTCAAAGACATGTCGTCCCAACAAATTAGAGGTACACCCGGTGTCCACGAGGAATTGGACGGACTGACCTCCGATGCGACCTGGCAAGAAATAGCTGCTATTATGCGGCTTCCATGATTCGTCTCCGTGGGTCCGTCTGGCTTTGCTAGTCCTCTGGGGGCCCTTCTTGGAAGGCCGAGACGGCTTTGGCCAGACGTAGGTTTCATCCTTGGCTTCTGAGAGTGGGAGACCTGCACACTCAGGTAAGGGTTGATATTGGTTATGCAAGGGGACCGGTGGCGAGCAGGGGGGGAGCCTGCGTCGCCTAGTCCGTCGTGGCTGTTGCCACTGTCCTTGCAAGGGTATATTTGATCCACAGTCAGTACTTCCCCCTACTGCTGTGGATGGTAACCGTTTCCCGGCCTCGTGACTTGAGGCCGTTGTCCTTGGGGGGCTTGGGGGCACCGGCGTTGGATGTGCCCTGCCTGGCCGCAACCCCAACAATTTGGTCCCCTTTTGTCCACTCCCCGTTGTCCCAACAGCTTCCCTTCCCTCAGTCCATCTGCTAACCCCTTTATAGCCATCAGGACGTCGTTCAAGGTGGCTGATGGGGGTTCCGAATGGACGGGGGCGACTGTAGCGGGGGTAACTTCTTCCTCCTCCACCGTCATTATTAGGGGTCGGGCACCAGGTCGAGGAAGAGTGGGCTGGATTTGCAGGAACTCGTTCCCCGCCTGCACTGCTTCCTCCAAGCTCTGTGCCTTCATCGCTAACAGGTGGCGTTGGAGGGGCGTATTTCCCAGTGTCAGAGAAAACGCATCCATGGCCATACTGGACTGGTAGGATTCTGGGAGGTCAGCGTATGCTATTTTCACCAGACGCTCCATCTCTGTGGCATGTTCTTGGAGACTCATCTTGGGTTCTCTTTTTAGGTGGAGTTTACTCCTAGCCTCTCTCGGGGAGAGCCCGTACTTCATGCGTAAAGCCGAGAAGATGGAGGCAGGTGAGTCCCCTCGACTGCATCCTCTGGCTCCTGCCTTCAGGGTCTCCCGCAGGTGGAGGAGCGTGGCCTTCTCACTCCACTCATTTGCTTCCGCGACCTCTTCGAACTGGGAGATGAATAGCTCTACATCCTCACTCCCATCGAACTTCGGAGGCTTGAAGTTGGCTCCCCCTCGGGGTATCTGTAAGGCTCTAGTGATAGCCTCTGTCAGTTGACCAATCTGGTCGACCTGCTGTAACTCTGCCTCAGCCAGATCTCTGGTAGCATTCCGTCGGCTGTTTGGCATGGTTACTAGGTTCGTCTTATAAGTCCTAATTACCGCAGTTCAATCCCACTGCTGCCACCAGTGTGTTGGATCCAGCGACCAACACGTAGAGGCGACCTGGGTCGGCTTACTCTACCGGTCTGCATTCACCTTCCACAGGGGCCGTGTAAGTGTTGCCCGTTGACCAACACGCGGAGGCGACTCAGTCGGCTTACACCACCGGTCTACTACAACCACCTTACACGGGGAATTGCTCCCTGAGTGATATTATGCTCGTTCGACAAGGTCGACCTGAGGTCGACCGGGGTCGACAGTGTTTCTATACTCTACTCCCAAAGCACAGTCCGTAGACTGAGGCTTGGAGTAAATAAGTGCTCAGTATGATTCTGTTATTGCGCAAGGTAACAGAAGAGTGTGGGTCCAAATGCAAAGCATGTATTGAACAACTTCTAGGCCGATAAACACGGCCTTAAATATAACAGAATATGCAAATGAGGTGGCTAGGGCCAACCTCCTCTAGGGGCGTGACTATATAAAATAACACAAGAGAACACAACTCTAATGATAATAACCAAAAAGGAGATGGTACTGCAGGTTTCCATCACATATGTTGCTATGTACACAATGTTATGTTGCTATGTAATGCCGCTGTTTTGTGACACCCTTCATCATGTCTTTTGAAAACCCTTGACTCCCAATATTGTTTATGGATTCTAAGAAAAAGGGAAAATATTTACTGTTAACAAAAAAGTGACTTTATTATTTATGAGTTTATCAGTTTTCATCAAGTATGTCAGCAGGTTTTCACTTTTCGTGGTGGCGCTGGTCCCGAATAACCGCGAACGATGAAACATTTATTAACAACATCATTAGCATTATTATTATTATTTATTAACAATATGGGTGTTTAACATCATTATTATTATTTATTAACAATATGAGTGTTTAACAGCATTATTATTATTTATTAACAATATGATTGTTTAACAGCATTATTATTATTTATTAACAATATGAGTGTTTAACTGCATTATTATTTATTAACAATATGAGTGTTTAACAGCATTATTATTATTTATTAACTATATGAGTGTTTAACATCATTATTATTATTTATTAACAATATGATTGTTTAACAGCATTATTATTATTTATTAACAATATGATTGTTTAACAGCAATATTATTATTTATTAACAACATGAGTGTTTAACAGCATTATTATTATTTATTAACTATATGAGTGTTTAACAGCAATATTATTATTTATTAACAATATGAGTGTTTACCAGCATTATTATTATTTATTAACAATATGAGTGTTTAACAGCAATATCGTTAACATTATTATCATTTATTGACAGCATTAGTGTTTATTATACAAGTAGTAAATACTCACTTTATTTTTTGTGTAATCTAAATAGTTTTAGCCTACCAGACATCAGATGAAGAATATTTCAGTGGTGCCCCAGTTTTTACTTTTTATTCTATCTTCCTGTTTATGTGTGTGTTAGTTAGTACTGGTACCAGCAGTGGTAGTTATCACCCCCTCAGCCCGAAACTCGTACAGAGCATGTTACGAGTTCATCTTTGTTTGTAGATTCCATTTTCCAAGTTTCTGCTGACCAGCAAGGGCCGATTGCAGGACAAACAGCAGCATATAAATTTGGACAGAATTAAAAACTTTTCAATTACCATATCTGATGATGCCCAAGGTCCTTTCCAGCTGGAACTTGACTACATCGGGCTCATCTATGATGCCCACCATAACAACACCTTTTTCTATGAAATGTATGATAATGATCCCCTCTTATCATAGCTGGTGGCTACAACCAGTTTAGACTATTTATTGCTGACCTATCTATCCGTCATTTTAAAATAACTCAGTTACAGGGTGGTAGTGAGACACTACAATGAAGTCTTTCTATGAATTTGTATTTTTGTCTAAAATATGGAGGATTGCACTTCAACTATTTTTATCTGAATACTTGAAACTAAAAATGAACAATTTTGTGTTTATTCAGATAAACAATAATCTGTAGTCTTGGATCTCTTTATAGCCTGTTTTAGTTATATTGAAACAGGATATCCTGTTGCCAAATAGAGAAAGTCCAGTTTAATGTGCGCAGACAATGAGACTCCTTGCCTTGCTGGCAGCTCTTATAGCAAAGCTACTTGCACTCTTCTCCATCTATCTAACTCATATTTTCTGCTATCAGGCCTGTCACCAGGCATGCATGTCATTTTACTTTTTCTCCCACATGCCACCATCTTATGCGCAATATCTGTCATTACACCTGTTACCATGTGTCATGACACCTGTCATCCTACATTTCATAAGGCCTGTCATTATTCATCCGGCTAACTGGGACCCCATGTCAATATGCTTGTCACCTTGCGTCACCTATCATCTCTTGCATTCCGTTACCTGTCACCACCTGTGCCATCTTTCTAGTCAGGCCTTCCATCATACCTTTCACTGTCGTATCATGCCTATGAACACAGCTCAAAAGCACATCAGATTGGCTAATTTGTGAAGCCTTTAAAAGCAGCTAAACATATCATCATTCCTTCTATCATGCTTTCCATTAAAATGCAATCAAACCGATATATTCAACTCTATTCAACTCGACAGCTGCTGTGAAATGTAACTAACTGTTGAACCTGGTCCCTAAGCTTACTCTCTCGACATGCAGCTGGGAAAAGTTAGAAAACTGCAAAAAAAACTTAATTTATCATAGAAATTGCATTCAATGTCAACACGGCGGTCTAAACCTTCCTTGTAGTTGGTAGTTTAGTAGAAACCTGACTATTTAACCCCGCCCAAAAATTCTGCAAAAAGCACTGATAGGTGTTTCTCTTTTTAAGTGGAATATACATTTTTTTAATTTAATAGCTGATTTGTGTGAATGTAAGTTGTATGAAAGTTTTAACGGTAAGTTCTCAATTTAACTACCTAATAAAAATTATTTTGTGAACAAAATAAACTTTTTCAGGTTCCAGTCTTTAGTAGATGCAAGCAGTAAGCCAGATGATGCCATGTATTTTATATTTTCAACCAAACGTAGTTGAGAGGAACCAGTAACCAGACAGAGTTTTGACACCAAATATTTTTAGCAACCTGCCGAAAGTGACAAGAGCATATGCACGAGAAGCTTGCATGAAATCGGCCAAAAAATGTAGAAGCTCAAGAGCATTTACGCAGCTTAACAGACAAAGTGATATCTATGAATATAGATTCAATATAGGGCCTACGTTCTCTATGGAATCTGTAGACCATCTTTGGATGCGCAAGTCCGAAAACCCGAGTTTAGCTCTGCAGGTTTGTTTTTAAACAGCCAAACATAGTCCAGTTATTAATTTTAACATTTTCATTTTAAAAATGTGCAATGCTTAACAATAGCGTGCCTGACCCTTAACTGAGAGCGTTAGTCCTTCAGATTGTTACACGAAAAGACATAATACATACCGTGCTCAATAATAATCAGTCTATATTGAGGCGAGCCAAGAGATTACTAGTACAATAATAAAGAGGCAGATTAGATACGACTTGACTGGCCATAACTCATCTATATAAATAGCACAGATATCGCTATCAGCTATCTAGAGGCAGCTATCAACTCCTTGCGTCATCATAGTCTTGTGTTATCAATGTTAACACAATGTTGGCAGGAGAGATAAGGAGACTCTCCGGATTGAGGAGCAGGTCGACAGTAGGGTGAGTGTGTTGCACTAGGGACTCCAACAGCCTTTCAAGGTAGTCCGTAGCGGTTATAGTCCTTGGTAAGGTCACAGCTAGTCTGTTAGCTTGTCTACAGCTTGTGATTGCAGGATTTGGGGATATTTGATAACATGTAGTTTTTTGCAGTTCTGTTGTTTTATCGCTGACGCATTTGTTATTTGCTGACCCATCTTTTTAGTGCTGACATTTGTGTCCAGAGCACTCTTTGATCTGTGGATAGGTTTTGTTGCATGAATTGGTTGACAACAAGGTGCAGGTCATGCTTTTCGTAAGACTCCTGTACTCGTGCACAGACAAGATTCACTGATCTAAAATATATTAATTTGTTTCATGATACTGATAAAATAGATTTTTCCAAAAACATAGAATTAGCTTTTGTTTTCTACGGTTAAACTTTGCTAAAACTGGTTGCTAGTAACATAGTCCATCTCTAGTAGAGTTCAGCAACAGCCCATGTGACGTCTTCATATCTTGTTCCTTGTGTGTACTTACCTCAACCAAGGCCTTTCAGAATATAACTCATTTCTACTGGTATTGCAGTTTATAAATCTTAGCTTGCTGCATTAGTAGCAACCATAGCATTATTTTGGTTAGTATAGGCTCCCCTTGATCGCATTTTTAAACAAAAATCTATTTACATAATAACTTCACCTTAAAGAAGCTACTGGATAGAGATTGCTCGAGGATACATGTATTTTCTGTACTCCATTACTAGCAAAGTAGAAAAAATGAGGATTTCCTCTTAACAATTGACTGATCGCTTTACTGATATGTTCATCAGCTGTTTTACAGGTCACATGTTCCATATTCTGCCACTAACAGCGAGTGCGAGTTTAGCTACTTGCAAGCTGGACCAACGGAATAGATCGCTGTGATCAGTATTCCAGTACTTATTGTAAATCAAACAGACATCTGTGTGCCCTTTGAACTAGACTATCTTCCTCAGAATAGATAAGGCATTCTATTTAAATGAACTTACAACTTTGACTAAACGAAAGTTGAAAGACTATTTTACTGCGGGAAAATGTGATACTACACACATTGCTTGTACCTATGTGTGAGTTTTAGACTATTTCGACTAGCACTTGGCTCATTTTGAAAAATGGCTAGTGCGAGCCAATTGAAGGAATCGTTCTCCCCTGGCATGCTACGAAGCACAAGCCAAAATGACTGGTCTCTGATTAAGCCAAGCAACTTCTTCTCATAAAACTTTTGTTTATAATTATCAATGATTTTGTTAAATCAGTAACCGCAAATTTCCTAGCAAAGATCTCATATTACTTTAACATCATCATATACCTCATAGACATAGAAATCAGTTATATTTTTTACTTCTTATTTATAGCATGAGAGCATGTATTCCTTCATGTCATACATGTGCATTAACCATGCAACTGTTACAAGCTTCTCAGAGGTCATACAACTATATAATAACCAGATGATACAAATAATGAATTTATGTTTTTTTATTAAATATTTATTCCTGTTGTAGGTGTACATAACGACTAACTAATAAAACAGCATGCGAGGACAAATACATTGCTATTTGTTAGCTTGCATCATTGCTTGCCATGCTGCCAACGCCGGCATAGTTGCTGATGGTCATGACACCAAAGACAATGAAACTTCTCCATTTGTCGACGAGTACAAATGTAAAGACGGTCTCTTTATTCCAAAGTGGTTGCCTTCAGAAAACATCTCCATCTATGACCGACTTTGCCGAGCGTTTGTATACTTTCTAGCACTGTTTTACATGTTTTTGGGAGTATCGATTATCGCGGAGCGATTTATGTCCTCCATTGAAGTAATAACGGCGAAGGAACGGGTGGTGGAGGTAAAGAGACCAGATGGAAAAATCGTCAATATACGTGTAAAGATTTGGAATGAAACTGTCTCCAATTTGACATTGATGGCGTTAGGTAGTTCAGCTCCAGAAATTATGCTTACAGCTTTGGAAATTATTGGTAAGGAAGATTATATCATATTCTTCCAAATATTATACAGCACATTAGGCAAATTTTGGAATTTTGTTAAAATGCTCTTGAAAAACTGCTATCTGCTAAACAAATCCTCACAAGTCTGAACCTCAACTCTGTTGTTTGATGAAAGCTCTTTTCTATAACAAGTCCAGGCATGACAAGAGCCTCCCCAGCTGATGTTAGATTAGCCAGCGGTCATTAACCTTTGCATTCTTCGATAAGCAAGAGTATCAAGTTACAAACCTATAGATAAAATCTCTTGATAACATTAAAAACTCTTTTCTATTTGAAAAATGCAGAACACAAATTTCATGAATGGCTTTATGGGAAGACAATTTCTAATGAAATAAGATTTATTGAACAGGAATTAATTTAACCGTATACAATGTTTTTTTCCTTCTGGTTATAGTGTTGCAACAGCTTTATTTATAAAGCTCAAATAATATTTTAGAACAAAGAAATTGCAATTCAAAGTGGATGCCCTACAAAATTATTCACAGAACCAAATCTTTTTAATTTCTTTGCATCTGGCTACACTTTTGTAGCTTCTACAAACATAATCTGGTATCTTTTTGCTGCCTATATTGTTTTATGGCTAATTCCTAAAACACTGCTAGTCAGCATTTGATGAAATGCTCTTCTTTTGGGGTGTAAAGAAAGCAAACCATTATCATTGCTATTCGTTTCCATGGTTACAAAGCATGAAACAGGGTTAGCAATAAGGCCGTAGTCATGCAACCAAAAAAATGAAATAATCGATTAGGTTAAAAGCTTGGCAATTACTGTCGATAATATCATAAATGGCATTGTTAGGAGTTGTTGTATCTTGACAGGGAATGATTTTCAAGCTGGAGATTTAGGCCCTGGAACCATAGTCGGGTCGGCTGCGTTCAACCTGTTTGTCATAATTGGAATCTGCATCTACATAATTCCTGATGGTGAGGTGAGGAGGATCAAACACCTCAGAGTTTTCTTTGTAACAGCCTCTTGGAGTATTCTCGCCTACCTCTGGCTCTACTTGATAGTCGCTTATATCTCTCCTGGAGTTATAAGGGTAAGTGCGACCTCAGTGTGACCTCAGTGTGACCTCATTGCGACCTCAGTGTGACCTCAGTGCGACCTCAGTGTGACCTCAGTGCAACCTCGGTGTGACCTCGGTGTGACCTCAGTGCAACCTCGGTGTGACCTCAGTGCGACCTCAGTGCGACCTCAGTTTCAAGCCTTTTCATAGATCATCCTAGTTTTATATACTAGTTGGTAGTGATAACATTGGTCGTAAGTTTCAATAGATCCTATTTCAGCATTACAATGATGATGAAATAGACACATAAGGACAATAGACATGGTTTTATTGAATGCAGGAAGTATTTATATGAAAATATTTCGACGAATGAGGTTGCATGAAAGTGTAAACAGAAGCACATCATATTAAACTACACCCCATTTGAGTTGTTTTGAGAGGGATTCCAATCTATGGCGTTTTTGTGATGGCTGCGATTAACTGTTTGTTTTTGAGCTTTTAAGAGCTTGCAATCACATTTCTACATATTTTGCACCTACGACACAGCAGAGTAAGACATGTTGAACTTTTTGATACCAAATAACTGTAATGTGAATTTTGTTGCAAGTCAACCTTTAGCACATTGTAAAGGATTCTGCCGGCTTTTACTCAGGCATGATCTAGAGTACAAGAATTGCTGCATAAAATACAAGAGAAGTGAAGATGGTTTGTTTTATTCGAAGGAATTCTCATTAGTAGCATAGCTATGGCTACTCTGCTCTCCTAGCGAGAGCGCTCCCTATATCGTAAGTCCTCAAGCTCAAGCCGCGCGGCTTGTGCTCAAAACCAGATGACTCACGAAAGAAAAAATAATCCTCCAACAAGCCGCGTATGCCCACAGACCGCGGCTAATGACTGAAGTTTTGTCGTCCTTGACCCCTTCAGGAGCAAGAGTGTTGAGAAGGGTTTCACTATACCCCCGTCCTCTTGAATAAGAAAACAGGCTACATCAGTACACGTGAAAAGAATTTTCTTTTACTTCCAAGTTCGAATTAAAATTCCTAAACCCTTGCATCAAGAACTTACTTGCCAAGTCTCGGCTAAATATTTATTGCACTGTTAGAGGGCTTCACGTTTATGGAAAGATGCCGGTCAAGAATGAAACGGTTTTAATAACATACGACTGTGGTGAGTTAAACATTAGCGACAAATTCCTCTTTAGTCTAAAGTATTCCATAAACATGACCTTGAAAATAAACGAGTAGGTCGCCAAAATCCCATACATAAAAGTGTATCATGACTGCGATTCTATGGTTATAGCGCGAAACTGAGCAGAGACCGCATTTATCGAGACGCCGCCATAAGCCTCACGTAAGTTTTAAAAACTTGGCTTTAGCCACGGCCTATGACCTTGAACCAGAAGCCGCGCTCAACGACAAGCCGCGCGGCTTGAGCATAAGGACTTACGGTATATATATACTTCCGTTGTGCCGTATAATGGAGCCTGGTAGGAAACCGTATAAAAAAATGATTAATAGGATCGCTAACACGTTAGCTTTGTTACAGCCAAACTATAAACATTAGAAAGTATTAGCGTTATAAAGATAGAATGAAGATAGACACAACAGGCAAAATATGTAAGAGTGATTATTATGCGGATATATAAGGATATAATGTCAAAATTAAATTCGTGGCCTGGCGTCCGCCACAACATTGAAGTCTGAGCCCAAGATATTTCGAGGTGTTGTTCTTTTATTAAAATTCACATCTGAAAAATATTCGTGTTTAGTTTTGATTTGTTTTTTTGTGACTTCCGGTTTATTTAAAACTATGAAAAATTGGCTGATTTAAGCCTGATACGTTTCTAGCATAATTCCGAAATTTCAAATCTATCGGTGGGCTAATTCTTGAGATATCACCAAAATACTCAAGGCATTTCAAACTGGCCAAAAAATGAAAAATGGCTGCTGATAAGGAACTAGTCTCTAATGACACGCTGATCAAAGTTCTTCGTAATGAAGGCTCTAAAGTAGACAAAACTATAAAGTTTTTCTCAACAACAACAGTTTCGACACAAATTATTTGGTTTTTATTGTTAAAAACATTCACCATCAAACGGGTGTACTGCAATGATGTTTCTATAGTTACTTTTAAAACATCACCCTTTGAAGACCGCGTAAATAAAAACTAATCATCATTTGATTTCTGTTTTTTGTTCATCATTTTCTACAAGCTCCAAGTATCAAAATGCTATTTATTTAAAGGAATTGTGCCTTTTCAAGTGCTTTCACAATCGATGGAAAGTCTGTAATAAAGTCTAGGATTACGTGACTGTATGCAGATATAGGCATGTACATAGACAGTATGTACAAGACAGTATGTACATAGACAGTATGTACAAGACAGTATGCCATAAACAATATGTACAAGCCCAGGCTTTAAAGTGTACCCTCAGAAATAATATCCGCTATATATATAGTTGTTGGCTTGAATGCTGAGATGCAAGGAAAGTCCTTCCACTGCCCACTGGTAGCAGCATGAGCTGTTAAACAGTTGATCTCATCATAATTATGTTCCTTATATACATATTTACTTCAGAAGGGTCATTTCATTCCTGCCTCCCTAAAACACCAAATTTGGGAACCTTTGAGAGGTTTCTCATAGCGATGTATAGATGCTGAGACACAATGAAAACATTAACTTGACCAATCAGATTGCACGATGGTGCAGTTATGCATTTTCATTGGTCAATATTAATTTCATAAGTGAACCAGTGATGAACAGGATTTTTATCCCAATAGCTAGCTTTGTCATGATTTGATTTGCACTGAATAAAATTAGTTTTGAGTTTCCGTTATAATCTCAAATATACGTATTATTATTTTGTTTTTAATTCAAATAATTTGAATAATTCAGAAAATTTAAGTTTATATTAGCAAGATTTATTTTGGTTTTCCCAGTTTTTGCTTGCTTCTACAATCTATAATTTCAAATATACGCATTATTATTTTGTTTTTAGTTCAAACAATTCAAATAACTCAGATAATTAAATTATTTTATTAGTATTTTTTGGGGTTTCCCAGTCTTTTGCTTATTACTGGTTTTCCCCTGTCTATCTCTCATTATTTTTAGTGTCAAGCTGATTTATTTAAATGAATAATTGCTTGGTTGTCATTTTCTTATTTGTAAACTCGGTATTTATTCCTGATATTGTAAACTTTGCTACCTCTTGATGCAAGTGAAACTACATACAGACATACATGTAACAAAGAACATAATATATAATACATTATACCTATATACATAATAGGTGCCGTGTTTACAGTCTCTTGCATAAAAATACTCAATATTAAGAAAGTGCAATGTAAAATTAAATAAGATGAAAGTTTAAGATCAGTTTAGAACAATTTTATTAAACTTGACTTAGCTTCTATTTTATTTAATTTTAATAATACACTATTTAATAGCATAATATACAAACAACTAAACATTGTGTATATGGTCCTAAAGGACTTCGTCAGTATATATGGAGTTGTTTTCTAAATCCTAGAGTGCTTTTAGCATAGTTGCCAATATAGATTCGATACTTTGGTTGATACAAAATAACTTGGCAAGTAACCAAACCTTAAGAAACAGAGTAAATATAGGATTAGATGACATGGATAGACATGAATAACTACAGTTAATCTACATGCTATAAAACCATATATAAGTAATCTATGAAAGAATGAGAAAGAATGTTTGAAATGACTTTATCACTTGTTCTTTTGTGATGTACCAACTAATATAAGCTTGAGCAAACACAGTGTACAGTGGTTGTACCCAGGTAAATAGATTGGCAAACACTACTGGTGTACCTTATAATCAGAAGGGCCGAACTGGAGAGCACTTGTGGGTTTTTCGTCGCTGATATGAGGCAAGCCAAGTACCAGCCTGCCGGCGATTTATCGCTATCCGTTGTTTACCACAAACCTGTGTTTAATGTTATTTCTGTTTTTGATTGTTGATTGACAACTACCTTATTGCCACGTTAGTCCCGGTCATTGAAACTATGATGTCAAATTGAAAACACAAAATGTGTTCCGTAATTTATAGGAATACATTTACGATGCTTAGAAGGGTTCTACTCTAAGGCTTGTATGTAATATTTCTGAGTATCATCAGTGCAATCACATCAGCCATGATGACCTAATAACCTTGAATTTTTAAAAGAGTTCTTGCTGGGACTATTTGGTCTCATCTCATCAACTTCCCATCTGAAGTCGTCTTTTGTATTTTCCTCGTCTTCTTTTACCGCTCATTTTCTTCTCCTTCCATCAGTGGCTCTACTTACCGTAAGACCTCTATTTAAACGCCATCTCGCTGTATTTTTTAACCTTTTCCATATAGTGGCGTTTTATTAGAAGCGACGTTCAAATAAAGATAGCAGTCAATCGAGGTTTTATGGTATTCCCCTTTCCAAAAGTTTCTTCAAGCCTCACCTCATTAAAAATTATCCCCTTGGTATTTTGTACAAATCTTTTTGCTATATCCCCTTTCTGCTGTGTGTAATATAATATATACCTCCGATAATGTAAATTTCGAATAACGTAAAAAATTTATGTAAAGTTTTTACTTCAATCCCCTCTAAAATTTTATATAACGTAAAGTGTGAAGTCTGCGCAAGTTTTCAAATTAATTTTTCAGAAGACCAAAGGGGCAAGTTTGGGAAGATTTAGTAATGGATTAGGCACTTTACATTTATTTTATTGTTCGTATAATGTAAAATCCCTAAAACTTTAACCTTCCCGGAATGAATTGTTTACGCTGTAGGAATGTCTACTGTATTTTGCTCCTCTGCTCTCATGGAAAGATGTATGTATAATGGTTTGCTAATTTATATTTTGCTCTGTAAGTCTTAAATACCACATGCAATAAAACGCACAAAAAGCAACAAATTGCTAGCTAATGTGTGATGTTACCCACAATGAGGCCTTTTCATTCTACTAGAAATGGTGATGATACATTCACTCTTCATTTATTTTTTTGCTGCCGGATATTCAGTTGGCCTTTGCGCACTTTGGTCAGCTCAGGAAAAACCCTATAGCTGATAAGTCAGTCTGAAGCGTGGATACATCACATCAGGTCATCAGGTCATTTCTTTTTAGCGTGCGAGCGGATAAGGGGGGGGGAGGGCCAACCCTTGGAAGACTTCAAAGGTTGTGTAGCATAGCTTGCTCACGTATGAATTAGCATTCCAGACAACCAGAAAGATTTGGCTAGAACTAACAACACTCCCTTCGCAAAAGCACGCTGTTTGAGATGACCTTTTACTTGTCTTCTTATTTTGAACAGAAGGAAGTACTGGCGTTCTGTACGGTGATCCTTTTTGTAAATGACCTTTCTCAAGACCACTATTCTATTCCAAGTTGTTGAAGTACTTTCACAAATGGAATTTGAGGATCTGAGAGTGATGACCGCGAAGTTGGCATTGCGAAAGGTGTTTACGAGAGAATTCCTATGTTCGGTGTTGACAATGTATACAAGGAATTGGCGTTCACACCTGTGAGCGTAGGTGCTTTATGACTAATGACTACGAGGCAACGTTATTGGTGCTTGAAGTTTGTTATGATTTGTTATATTTGGCTGTTATTAGCCTGATTATAATAGGTGACATCTTTCGACAGGTGAGTCGGTGATTGATGCCAACATTAACAGGTGCTTGCCGACTAAAGTTCCCATTACATCTACTCATAACAACCGTGATACACGGCTATTGCCATTGCTTTTTTTAGGATTGCCGTGAACCTATTAACATGTAGTCTTATGCTGCCGGCAGCGGATAGCTGGCTTTAAATAAATGTGCGGTTTTATTTGTCGGTTAAGAATACATGATCATTGCCAAAGGTCTAAGGGTTTGTTTCCTTGTTTACTGTTTGATGGGCAAAATAATCTACTTGCTGGCATTTTCATGGGTTGAAAAAAGTTAAAAATGGAATAACTTATAGTTGTGAGGGCTATGCCACAATGCTATGGTACAGTATGGTACGAGGGCTATACTACAGCTTTTCGTAGCGTAGGACTATAATAGTGCTATACACATAACTGATATGCTAGCTGGCTGTAACACAATCACCCTTTACAATATATAAGTTTGTCATGCAATTATATATTTAAAGATTAAATATTATTGCATTAACAGTAGCAGATAACATTACAGATTGTTGTTTGATAATATTCTTCTGTAATTTGAACGAAATACAAGGTTTTTAAGTTGTGCAAATGGACAAAAGGGGTCATGGTCTTTGCAACATATTGACCAGAAATGACTGCAACGCTATATAATTGTATTAAAATCATTACCTTATGTCACGGCTTGGAGCTTGCATTGCCAATGTTTTTGCTTCCCAAATTTGGTTGTTTGTTGCAACATCAAAATGATTGCTAAAAATGAAATACTATAATTATATTGGAATAAATACTAGATTTCATTTTAAATTGCTGTCAGTTCACGTTTAATTAATTAGCTTGAACATTATATAATGTTTACCTTATTCACCATTTCTCTATATTTATTCTTTCTGGTACCAATACTATTGGAAGGCGCAAGGACAGCGCTGCTAATAAGACAAAACATTGCTCCTATGCAATAAAAGTGATTTATAATTTCAGTAATGATCAACAATCGCAGGTCGAATATTTAACGTAAAAACAGGTTTTGTAACAGACAGCCACTTATTTCAAAACGTGTCCATTGTACAGGGTTAACATCAAAGGCAAGGAGCAAGAAAAGATAACTCTGACAGAATGAATTCGATTATACACATAGAATAGCATAGAATGACTATTAAAGCTTGGAAGACATTATATATTATACTACTAGCTGTACTACCCGGTGTTGCCCGGGTAATAAAAAAATCTTTGGACAGAAAACTTGTTTTTATTTAACATATACAACATTTTTCATTCTAACCTTTAAACTTCATATCATGAAAAAAAGTATTTTTTTGCAGTTCAAATGACATAAGAAAAAAAATAAAACAGTAAAGGTTTTTAAAACTTTTTCAATCACCTAAGTTTAAAACTTTATAACTTGAAAGTAGTGTTTCATTGAAAAAAATTTGGAGAAAAGATAAACGTGTAAAAATGAAAAAAAATCAAATGTATTTTTGCATGCGAAAATTGGCATGCAAAAATTGGCGTGCCAATTTTCGCATGCCAGTGATGGCATGCAAAAATATCGTAGGCTATAGACGTACATAGAGTCGTATATAAACCCATAGTAATAATCTAATCACCTTCTGGTAAAAATTATCATCATTAAAAAATATTAACAAAATAATATGTTAATCTCAGTAATTATAGGTATCTACAATGACTTTATTGCATATTTTGGGTATGATCTGCAAGATAATATAACATTACAACGTACTACATGGAGGGTTTTTACCTTCGAGACAAACGTGTAACATAAACGCTGAATCGAACTTAAATGAATTTAGTTTAATAAACACATACTTGATGGAAGTTTAGTATGTATTTTAGTAAACTTTAAACTTTGAACCAAAATTTTATCATTTATCCATTTGCGAATTAGTTTTCACTATAACGGAAACGCTGAACTATAACGCTGAACTCCCCATGGTGAGCAACGTATATCTCTCAATAACGTATATAATCAGCACACAAATCGCCAAATTTTAATTTTGAGAGAAATTATTGTTGACATCGTGTTGCAGAAAAAACTTGCCCCAAGGAAAAAATAACGAAAAAGCATCGTGTTTCCTAGTGTTAGGCAAAAAAATTGTATAACAGGGGCATCGTAACACGTGGGCGCAATGCTCAAATAATACGCCATTTAGTGTGTGCATACGCTGTATCGTATATTATATTATCATTGATCAATATGCCTTGTGTAGCTCAGGGGTAAAGTGTGTGGAGTTAAAACGTGCAGTTGCAGTCCCCACGAGATCAAATCCATCAGAATGTGAAATTTGATTCCAAGGTTTAAATAGCCATAGCTGGACATACACAAACTAACTTTGATAAATAATAAATAAATAATAAATAAATAATAAATAAGTAATAAATAAGTAATAAATAAGTAATAAATAAATAATAAATAATAATAATAAATAAATAATAAATAATTAATAAATAATTAATAATAAATAAATAATAAATATAGATATTAATCTCATATTAAGATCTATTGAGCCTTGATTGAAAATCAATGCTTCTAAAAACCTAATGAAAAAGTGAAAAGTTTTTAGGCAGCCATGTCAATACTTATATAGGTTGATTCTGATTGATTCTATTGACTATTTATTCTATCGCTCTACCTGCATTTATAAACACAATCCAAACTTGATATGTGAAGCTAATCCATTCTAAAAATTTATTCTTATGTGAAAACTGTCTTACGTCAAATCAAAAGTTTTATAAGAACACATTCTATTTTGATGAATTCGCTTCACAGCTGACAAATTTAATGATAAATACTACAAGATATTACATACTAAACGTAATTAGATATATCATATAAGCTAAATGCATCATAGAAAAAATTAAACTAGTCAAATATTAAATCAATGAAAATAGGTTTCTTGTTGTTTCCATTAGACTGAAATCAGGTGAATGAAGGTGGAGCCTTGATGATACAGGATACAGATGGTGCACATGTAGTAGTAGTGATACGGAGTCTAGCGCAGACTACATTAGCACAGATCACACTAGGACAGCTTGTTATTATTTTTAAGTTTAAAACTTTTTACATTTCATTACTTGTTATTCTCAGCACTCATTCAAGTTTAATCTTTTATATCACTCTCACTTCTTTTCTCGCCTTAGCTACTAAGTCTTTAGATATCTTTCAACAATTGAATCAAATAGTTTGCTTTTGTTCTTTTACATTTCTTTGTCTAAATTAAAAAAACTACTAGTCTTCTTGGAATCCAAAATTATAAAATTATAAATGTGAAGTGCTGTTTCGTTTTATCCAAGCACTGTAGAACCAAACTATGTGAAAGAGAACAGCTAACATGAATCTGATTCACAAAATTGTAATGCTTCATAAAACTTTTCGTATTGCATGTTAAAAATTTTTTATATATCAAAACAAATGTTTGTTAAAGTTTTACATTGTTTGTTAAAAAACTCTATATGCATAGGGGCTATGCGTAAAAGATATGCGTGTGACATTTCGATTTTAATGCTATTTCGCAATTAAAAAAGATTTGCGGTTGTTTTTGTTTTAATAATGGCCCGCTATGACGAAGTCAGCTTGTTTCATTGGCAACAGATAATCGTGTTTCTCACTTTATATAATTAAAATCCATTGTGTGAGATCATTATATTTGTTTGAGCTGTGATAAACACTTGCCTTACTACAAACGAATTCAGCAACTTCTGAAAACCTTTGTTGGGGTTATTCTCTCACTGAATAATTGAAAGCAGCATGCCAGGGACAATTCCAAGTTTATGGATAGATTTTGGCCTAAACAATTGCTTATCTCGTTGCTCTCAATCAACAAGAGATATTTTTTGTGTGCATCTTTTGGATGAGATGGGGGTATGTATAGAGAATCCAAAAGCTCTAAGTCAATCTTATTGAAAATTAGTCTAATTTTTTATTGATCTGTTTAGATTTGGGAAGGATTCGTAACCTTGCTGCTGTTTCCCCTCACAGTTGGTTCTGCTTATATAGCTGATAAATACTTTCTCTCGACTAAAAACAAAGCTCGAGTGTACAGAGAAAGTAGGCACCACAATATGATTGAGACAGAAGGAGAGACAGACTTGGAGGCTGCCATGCGGAGGCATACGTATGAAAGCAACCATACAAAAAGAAACAGCGCTGTAAGTGCTCAAGCTAACCATTGTTACCCTATAACATCTGTATAGAAGTTGTTTGCTTGTGAGAGACTTTGACAGGCTTTCAATCAGTCACATGATCTGCTATGAGGTATGAGCATACAACTTCAACAAGGACTTACTTGATTTATACTCACATTTGTAGTATTTGCATGACATAAATTAGCCAATTGTTTGAGTTACATCTACTTTCATAATTACTGCTTTTCTAAATTCAGATATCAGTCAGGAAATGTTAAAAACTATAAAAATTTGACTTTTCAAAAGAAGTTGGTCTCTGTCAAACTTCTTTTGACAGGCATAAACCATTCAATGCTTTATAATAGTTTTAAGTTGGTATAATAGTAAATAATTTAATTTAATTGTAGAAATGTGACTAAACCCTCAAATAGGTTAATTTAACAAAGTGTTGCTGATATTATAAGCGGAGAAGAATAAAAGCTGCATCGTTTAAACAATTGTTTGAAATGGACTCACTAGTTTACCAGTTACTGAACCCACTTTGATTTCAGCATGACAACCAACCAGAAATAGTAAAGTTTTGTTGCCTCTTACTTTTTTCAGCAGTGTAGAAACCTGGCTGCTACGACAGTCGGTAGTTGAAATTTTGGAAAGCCAAGCACACTAACGAGCCAGGCTACTAGCAGATCCATTGATTATGAATTTGCTGTGGCGCAAGCCACTAGTAAATTTTAAGCAAGCTTTTGTAATGGAAGTTAGATAAATACTCCTGAATTTATTTTCGATTGAAAAAACAACATTTTTACTTCTACTATATCTTTCGGTGATTAAAAATTGTCATGTGGATGTTGACAAAGCTTTCTTACAACCTAACGAATAATGGTCGGTACGACTCTTTGTTTTGTTTCCTTTTATACAAAATGTTAGCAGTTTGTTCTGGTTGAAGAATGGCCAGATGCCAGACGACCGGTGTAAGCAATGACCGTTTAAGGAATCGTAATCTCCTGGCATGCGACGAGGCACAAGCCAAGTTGGCTGCCTCTGGTCAAGCCATGAGACTTCTTCATATAAATTGTCTGTTTATGATCAGCAATAATTTTATGAAATAAATACCCACAAATTCACCGGCTAAGCTCTTATACCACTTTAATATCATCTTACACCTCATAGACATCGAAATCAGTTAAAAATTTTTATTTCTTCTAATGGTCTGAGAGCATAGATTCCTTGTCGTTCATTAACCATTAGATAATGCACACTTATATTTCTGTATCACTGTACACCCACATAATGACCTGCATTCCTGTATTATTGTACACTCACAAAATGACTCATATTACTGTATTACTGTACACTCCCATAATGACTTGTATTCCTGTATTATCGTACACTCACAAATGACTTATATTGCTGTATCACTGTATACCCACAGAATGGCTTGTACTACTAGATCACTGTACACCCACAAAATGACTTGTATTACTAGATCACATTCACAAAATGACTTGTATTACTAGATCACATTCACAAAATGACGTATCGCTGTATCACATTGCAAATCTTCCATAAATGTAACCATAAAACCTTGACTATTATGTTTGGTTACTGCTATAGGCTGAGTGCGAGCCACTCACTGCAAGTAGTGATGAGGTATGTATCTTCTGCTTAGACCTCCCTCCCCCTTAAGCTCTCATAACCGCGAGCACATGGTGTGGTTATGTAATCACTGAGTGAACGTGTGGTGTCTTAGGCATATGATTTCTTCCTTCTCCTTTTACCTGAAGCAAAAATCTCCATAACACAAGGCATATGGATGCTTACCAACAAATAAGAAGTTTTTTGTGGCCAAGATCAGACGACTGCTGATTATTGATGGAATTGTAAAAGTTAGTTTATGAACTAACCTTTGAACCTTACCAGTTTTTCATGTACATGTGAAACTGTAAAGGCTGGGGCAACGCTTTTTGGCTAATGTAGCCTGTAATTATGAATGCTAGTTTACTGAGCTGCAAAATTTACTTAATTTGCTCTAATCCCCCTTGTTGCTAACACATGTACTTGTGGATTTAAGGCTAATCTTCATTTATCTATGAAGCTTAACAACTTATTTTCTAAAAATACCATTTCTCATCGGTTATTTTACTTTAACAGGTTCTTTTGGCGGAAGGCCAAACTTTGACAGAAGAAATCCTCATGTTTGAAAAACACAGAAATGAATATATAGACATATTAAGAGAGATACGACTTAAAAACCCAAATGTGAAAATGGGATCGCTTGAGAACTTAGCAGAGTTGGAAATCCTTAATAGAGGCCCTAAAAGCCGAGCTTTCTACCGAATTCAGGCTACAAGAAAACTGACGGGCGGAGGGCATCTAAAAACATCCATTGGAAAGGACAAAAAGAAATCAGAGGGTATGTTGATAACTACTCTTTTGTACAGGATAATTTCTTGACAACGATGAGCAGGTGCTTTGTAGAAACCTTGGTATGGTATTTTAGCAGTGTTGGCATCATTCAGGCAGTACCACTGTTTCCATGATTCAGTTATTGGTTATCAGTACACTTGGCAGTCCTGTGCACCATGAGAGATCATAATGAGTAATCAGTATATGTATGATTAATTTTCAAATGGAAAAGTGGCCGAGTAGGGAAGTAGTTGGAGCACCAGACTGCGAGTCGGAGTACCCAAGTTCAAGTCCTGAGCAAGGCAAAGTTTTTCACTAACACTGTTGGCATATCCATTGGATAGATGGACAAATTTTGCTCTTATTATAGTAAATATTATGGCATCTTTTGACACACTGAAATACTTGAAATAAGCCCTTACAAGAATGCCTTTTGCTATAGCGTTTATTCTTTGTAGAATGTATCTTACGAAGAATACTTTGTTGAATGTGGACGGCATTGTTTGAACAATTCAACAGTTATCTGTGATGTGAAGACATTTCTTTTGGAATTAAATTAAAGCATACCCTAGGACACTTATGTATTCGCCTCATCTAACTTTCGCGTTTTTGCGGAGTCATCCTCTCGCGAAAATTTCATGAGCGAAACTGAACTATCATTGTTCTAGCTTTGTTCATTGATAGTCCAAGAAACAAATGGCAGCAAGCAATCAAATTGCATTATCGATCTCGGCCACACAATTCTACCTGCGGTTCACAATTACAAACTAGTTCCAAATTGAAAATTTTTTTCTTACCGGTGAATTGAACCTGAGGAATTTAATTATGTTTGTTCCACTGCATTTATTTTCCCATCACTATATTTTTGCACTCATCAGAGCTGCGAAATTAAGTTGCAGCAAAATTTTACTCTGTATGCTAGTCACGAAACTAAATTCTAATAAAATAAAAGTGTCCTAGGGTAACAGGAAAGACATAAGGAGGGCAACCATGACTGAGGCATCAAGAGCTCCTGACGAGTAGACAACAGACTCGTTTAATTCCATTTGTACTTACAAATATTTGTAAAGACAACAGGTTTCACATTAGCAATCTGTAGAACAACGTCATACATGTTCTACAAGCGTCTGTGTAAGTGGAAGGGCATGGAATGAGCCTATTATAAAACTAGAAGGCCCGTGCGTTTTAGTTCCAGTATCGCTCATTCTGAAAATCATCAGGTGTGAGATAAATTGTCATTACACGATTATATCATTTATCAGATTGCTGATATCTGTTTAATATTAAATAGTGGTTATTTTCAAATCGTCTGCGTAAAAAATTACCACCAAACAATTATATCGCTATGTCGCCAGAGCTCTAGTGCAAACTCGTAATGAGATCTCAGTTGGATGGATATTTGACAGGCAAGTCTGTTAAAATAGATTTAGTGTGAAGTCATTTGAAACTGTCTATTTGCAGCAGACGCAGTAATACAAAACCAAAAAACAACTTTGATAGTCTTTGAACCGGCTCACTACACAGTGATGGAACATGTAGGAACATTTGATGTCACTATAAAAAGGGTGGGAGGCAACTTACAGAACACAGTCTACGTCGACTATAAAACGGAAAATGGCACTGCTACAGCTGGTTCCGACTATGAACACACTGAAGGTAGGCAACTCCAATTTTTCGCTCAACCTATTAAATAGTAGGAAACATAATGTTTCATTTCTATACACTTAGTAATGGCAGCGAAGGTATTCAGAAAACTCACAAATAGCAGTGAAGGTGTTCAGAAAATTTACCAATAGCAGTGAAGGTATTCAGAAAATCCACCAATAGCCGTGAAGGTAATCAGAAAACCCACCAATAGCAGTGAAGGTATTCAGAAAATTTACCAATAGCAGTGAAGGTATTCAGAAAATCCACCAATAGTAGGGAAGGTAATCAGAAAACCCACCAATAGCAGTGAAGGTATTCAGAAAATCCACCAATAATACTGAAGTCATACTTCTCAACCATTTTAAGTCTCTGAGAGTGTTTTAAGCTTTATACATGTAGTACAGTTTTTCTGATGTATAGTGTGTAGATTGTGACAGTCGACACATGTTTGGGGTATGCTTGCAATGTTTCCAACCTGATCATTCTTGCACAGGAACCTTGGTAATGATGCCTGGGCAGCTGACGAGCAGCCTCACAATTACCATTATTGATGATGATATATTTGAAGAAGATGAACATTTCTATGTGAAGTTGTCTAACCCCAAATTTTCAAAGGACTCTACTGGTAAGCCATAACCAGCAAACAAATGAATGAAAATTACCAATTTTGATTTTATGAAAAGAAATTCAACTTTAGACGTCATTTTTGATAATAATAACAAATATGGTTACATAAATTAGATGGAATAGCTATCTATGAGCAGTGGAAATGTTGTAATGACAGTATCAGTAGCAATACTGTGGCGTTCTAAACCTCAAATCCTTTGAAACATTGCATTACAATATTTTCAATTCTAAACTCCCTCTTTTATTATAACAAGTACCCTGGTGGTCTAGGGTACCGTGAAAAATCATCTGGTATGAAAAATATGGGTACAATTACTCCACAGTGTTTAAAAGACAGTCGATTGGTGAAATTGTTAGAGTAAAGGTTCAAATCATGTATGAAGCAGTCCTTTTTTTCAACTTCCAACCTCTGATCGTGTTTTCAAACAAATGGTTATGGCTCTTATTATAGTATATGCTAGCTGAATGTCCAGCAATATTACACGTTTTTGTATAGAAAGCTTGTTTTTAATCAACTTATACAGCAATTACTATTCAAAACTTTTAAATCATGGTGTTTGTTTATTTCTGTGTGTATCTGACCAATGTATCATTCAAATATTCAAAAGCTCGAGGCATAGCTTAAACTGATTGGTGAAAAACATTTTTTACTCCTTATGCTACACATTCGTTCAAGATTTAAAACAGCTTATAAACAGTGGCAGGTAATGTAGGTACCATTGCCTAAGTTTCTTTACCCAATGAATTTGAGTAACTTAAGCTAGTAACTCAGGCTAATACTTTAATCTTTACTGTAATAAGAGCTGTGTCTGTCCAAAGCCAGCGTTAGAAAAAATATTGCACCTCACAGTAGTCGAACCCATACATTCGAATGCCCGGATGTGAAACCAAGCGCGCTACTACTAAACTGAGTGCAATCGGCAAGTTGCGTTGAAGTTGGAGTGCAGATAGTTCCAAGCGCCGTGAGAGATGATCTGGGACGATTATATACACAACTACTTCAAGCTGTGTTAAGGTGTGTTAGTGGTAGCGTGCTTCGCCTAACATCCATGCATCCAAATGTACGAGTTCGATTCCTGTGAGTTTTGTTACCGCTTTTACTTCTAGCCGCGAGCGCGTAAGTGTGCGTATTTTAACCAATTGCTTGAACTGGACATACGAACAACAACAGATGGACAAACACTTGATTTTATATGTATAGATAAGTTTCGTCCCGAATTATGATAGATTTTTCGTGTGAAAAAAATGCGACCGATTTATAAGAGTCTACGGTAACCTGTAAATAAATGTAAGTAACCATTGTAATGTATTTGCTCACCCCTTCTTACTATAAATAGAATAATCATGGCTATGTAAAATGTATGTTCATGTGTACCTGCATGTGCATGCATGTGCATATGCGTGTGTAGGTGTGCGTGCATGTGTGCACACGAATGTGTGGGTATGCGTGCGTGTCTGGGTGTCCGCGTGTGTATGTACACACTTTTGTATGCATGTGTGTGTGTGCACATGTGTGTTTATGTGCATGTGTGTGTGCATGCCTTTGTCTGTATGTTGTGCGTCACACGCAAATGTCCACGTGTCTCTGTGTCTTTGTGTGTGTGTGCGTGTGTGCGTGCGTGCATACACAAAGACACAGATATAAACCCAAAATAGAAACCCTTAATAGAAAGTGATCAGTAAAAAAGCGTCCAAAAAATGGTACTTATAATGACTCAGTTACATCAATAACAATTAATGCTTTCGTTGTTGCTGCAGGGCTGCCATGGTTTTAGTGACAGCGTACCTGAGAAGGTCGATCGTCACAATCATCAGAACTATACTCTGATTCAAAGTCACTAAGGTCTAAATCCGATTCGTGGTTTTCAGATTTGTCTATAGTGTGGTTTACACTCTGATCTAAAAAGTTGAAGCATTTTGATAAAGGATGAGAATACTCTTCAGGAACACCGTACGTCGTAATAAGAGTATCGAAGTCCTTTGTCTAACTCCTTTGTCTAATGAAGAACTTCAAAGCGTTAAGGCTTTTTCTTTAAAACTTGAAAAGTTACGCCATTGAAATAGTTAATAGCTGCATTCGTGTAATTTTTCACTCAAAGTATTTTTTGGTTCACCTCGGTTCGATACTGCGACGCTTATGAAACACGGTTTCGCAAAAATGTTGAGGCCGACAGCATTATTGCCGCTTCGCCCAAAGGATAGTGCAAAATATAGGCGATATTAACATCACTCCAATCATAAAAAGGTTTAATTTATCTCTCCAAAATTCTGACTAGCTACGTAAACAACACAGCGCCACCCTCTATTTTAATGTCACCTCTAATAAGCGCCACTAAAAGGGAAGTGTTGAAAAATACCGTGTCATGGCGCTCACATAGAGGTTTTACAATACATGTTCATATATATGTGTGCATATTTATATGTATGTATATACATATACGTCTATATACGAGGTTTCAATTCTTTACCCATATTCTTGCAGGAATGAAGTATGATGGAGGAGCTGGCACAGAGGTGATGCTAGGAACCCCAGCAGTAGCTACTGTTATGATTTTAGATGATGATCATGCAGGAATCTTTCACTTTGAGGGTACGAAGTAGGTCAGCCAAACCTGACTCAGATAACCTGAGGTTAAGTTTGTGAGCCTGTAGCTTGCAGACCATGGCACTTCAATTAAACTTGCTAAATTTTAGCACAGGCTTTATAAAATTACTATTACATGTACTTACTTTACCTACTTACTATTACATGTACTTACTTTACCTGTTCCAGGCTGCGATTATATATATTCTTGGTGTCATCTCTTTTCCTCTTTTGTCTATATGTTAATCTATTTTATGTGACATGCATATTGTTATGCATATATCTAAATGCATATTATTATTATAGAAACTGTCTTCATAACCAAGTGGTTGTTAGTGAGTCCAGGCCTTAGCTCAAGGGGTTATCACTTTTATGATAATTTCTAATGAAGAGTCTTCCTTAAAATCTGGACAGTTTTTAGTAGCGCTGTTTTCTGAGTTATTTCAAAGAACAGTTCGGTACTGATGTCAGTGATTATTATTCTTATACTAGCATTATTAGATTAATTAATTACACCTGTAAATATAACCATTTTACTCCGTGATGATAAAATTATATGTACATTATATACTAGCGGAATGCCCGGCTTTGCACGGGTATAAAAATCAGTGTGAGGGCTAGCGTAGTTGCCTGCCACTTGCCATCAGCCTGACACATTGCCAATAGCAAATTTGAGTAAACTTACTAATAAGAGCCGTGAGAGCAAGCATAAATTATGTTGCGGCGTAATGGAGAGCGGTAGCGTATTTTTACACGCATAGCCACATAGATTGCCCATATCGATCTTGCATAGTTTTGATTGGTAAATCACGCGAGATTTACTAATCTTGCATTCTTAATTTCACGTAGCTTAATTGGTAAGGTACTTGCTTGGTGAACAGGAGCTTCCAAGATCGAATCTTCTGTGATATTGATTTTTCATTCCAATATTTTGATAGCTATAGCTGGACAAACCAAACTATACAAACTTTGAGATTTATATATAAAGATTATTATGGAACTGAAAGCAGATATTTTTGCAACAGTTGATTTAAGTATTTATTGTAAGTTTATTTAATGAGTTTTACCTTTTATACAGTTGAATAACGTTTAAATAAAGAGTGATAATCAATCACAACGGCAAATAACTAATAAAAGTCCACAGCCAAAAACTTATTAAAAAAAACACAAATACAGGAAATTGTGAATCATAAACAATTTGTTAGGTTCCTCTCATATTTACTCTACTGTTCATTATCCATCATTGTTTTTATTATTACCTTTTTATTTATACATGTTTTTTTTGTTATTTCACCATCTACTGCCATATTTATCACGATCCTTACCATTATGCTTATTATTACTGTTATCTTTGTCAGCACCTTTATATGAGTAGTTGTTATCATGTTTTATTTGTAACTACTGTATCGAATCACTCGTCTAACTCTTCCAGTTGTTAAATGTTCCCTTTATGCACTCACGGAATAAGTTGGTAACTATGAACTTATACAAAATTTAGTAGATTTTATCATAAAGTATCCGTATTTTCTATCATTTGCGATTGTATTAGATGCTTGAGGTGATCTGATTGTCAGGATGTTTTGAGATTAAAAGCTGATCGCAAATGAAACTCTCAGAAGAAAATTGCGTGCGAAATGAGGTCACTAGCTGTTACCATTGCGATAGTTGATATCAGCTAATGCATTCGTGTTGCAGCATTACGTGTCTCTATTCTGTTGGTCTCTTTGCAACTATAGACATCATAGTCGCCAGTTTGTTTGATCTGAACATGTTAACCACGAGCAAGTTTTACCACATTTAATCTTGAAACATCCTGGCAATCAGATCACCTCTAATGTCAAAAACACTCACAAATGATAAAAATATACTGATACTTTCTGATAAAATTTACTGAAAGTTTTGCGCAGGTTTATCTTTAAAATAAAGTTACGGTTAGTTGATTTTTTAAAACTGCCACCACACTTCAAGTTTTAATTTTTTTATGCTGTTGTTTCTTTTTAGTTTATAAAATGCACAAAAGATCTAGAATCTACTTTTTTATGAAACGAGTTATTTTTAGCAATATACTTGATGACACTCATCTAAACCTATCAAGCGCTCTAAAGCAACCTTTTAAAATGCACACAATGTAAACACGTGTGTCTTGGTTAAGTGTGGTCATCCTATTTGGGCTATTTAAGAGCTTTTCTTGGGCTATCGTAAAGCTTACGCTATTAAGATATTCTGGAAGCGCATTAACATGTTATTTAAAACCATCACTGAAAACACTTAAAAGTAATATTTTCAAAAGATTTCTAATAAGAAAATATTATATTGAATAGTTCTATTAATTGTATTGCTCTTGTGTTTTATTGGTTAACTCTTTTAACAATATATAGATTATTATATCAACTAAACTGTCTGTAAGAGTTTAATATTTACGGTGATTTAGTCAAACATTTTGCTTGACTTGTCTTAGAGGAAGAATTAAATACTCCTGAATCAGTGGGAGAGTATCATGTGATGGTGCAACGGTCCTCTGGCTGTAGAGGAGTGGTCAGGGTAGAGTACGAGACGAAGGATGGTACAGCAAAAGCTGGCCAAGACTACAACGCTACCAGTGGAGTTCTTGTCTTTGAAAATGATGAGCACGAGTAAGTCAAACCAGCGAGAAAATCATCTGTTCGAATATATTTTATTTATTTATAAGCACTAGAGAAGTTGAAAAATAAAAAAATTGCTGTAACATGCTAGTAATAATATATTATATATAATAATATAATATAAATAATATATTTTACACGTACAAAAGCTACTAATAAATTAGGCTTATAACTTGAAGCTTTCTCATCCGTAGGGAAGGACACTCCGAGTATGAGTAAATACTTACATTTGCAAGTACAAGTAGGTCATGAACCTAAGCTAATGTACATGTATGTTAAATTATTACGTGAACTACTTTATTTTCATAGTTCTGTTTCTAGTATTACATTATGTTAGATTTTTCATAGAATTTTTGTTGATAATCATGCTGTTGTATATATGTATGTCCACTCACATCGGTTGTAGCATAGAACGGCTCCATTTTTTTACATTTATTTATATACACTGTCCAATACTGCCCAACACTTTCCAATACTACCTAATACATTGGCTTTATGCGCTTACTATAATTGCCGCAACCACCCGCAACTGTTTTGACCTCAGATGCTAATATAGCCTGAGTCACACAAATCCCATAATACAACATATGCCATAAGGAATCTATTTTTTATTTGATGTGCCTTCCAAGTTACCGGAACTAGTTTATCTATGATGTATTGAACATGTTTATAAGGTAAATAGGGTACAAAAGCTAAATCTGTCAGTGAGCTTCTTATGGTTACAGGTAAACTTGACATGAATTTATATGCATTGAACTTAGTTATTGACCTTATTCAACCAGAACATCAAAGTTTGGATTCATTTAAAAATGTTGTTTTGGTATTTTTTACCTTGTCAAAAGGCCAGTCTATATGGTTGTAAATAGTGGCTTCAGATTAAATCCTTGTTATAAATTAGTTGATTCATTAACTAAGAAAGCGAAACCCATGCATAGTTACTGCTGTGTTAGATATAGCATGTCACATGTGTTGCTGCTACGGCGTTAAACACTTCCATTCACTACCGAGCTAACTCATGAACTCTGCATTCTTACTTTTTCTGACTTTTGAAGACCTCACAAGCACGGCGGCTAACGGTACAAATATATTGGGAATAATTTAATTATTAGTTCAACTTAATCAAGTTGATTGAAGAAGTAGAATTTCTATAAAAAGTAATGAAAGACATACTGGACCTCACAAAGACATCACACATACTTTTATAATGGTTAACAGACTGAACAGCCGTAAAATATTTGTGATATGTTCATACATGAAGTGGGGCAGGAATTAGCAGAGTTTTTGGGGCGAGTAACAAGGTGGACTGTAATGTGATAACAAAAACTATATATAATATAGTGTTATAAAAACTATATTATGTTATATATTTATTTATTTATATATATTATATTATGTTGGCTTTAATCTTTAGGCTACTTGATATGTTGTCGCATACAGTCACATGAGCTCTGGATCATTTAAGTTTTACCTGATGAATGGTAATAACCATGAAACTTTATAATTAAATAGTTGTTAAGGCTACAGTTCTTAATACATTTTATATAAATGCTCTATTTTAATATTGAACACTCTGTTTTTAGTGAACTGCAACCTTCTTCTTCATCAGTATATATATTATTATATAGAGTCGTTATCATTGTACTACTAGTATATTAGATAAAGTTTTTATTGGAGCTAGTCAAATATCATTAATACACTGATCAGAAATATTCAATGATCCGCAACGAAACAAGCTGCCAACTTTACACCTTTAACTCTGTCTTTTCATGTGTAGTTTCATAACTTGATTTTCCTCTGGGATGACTTTAACAAATTGTATGAAAATTAATAAAACATACATAAAGATGAGAGACCTCAAAAACAAGGCCTAAAAGTTTAAAAGATCAAATAATTTCAAAACATTTAAAAAATACAATCTCATAATCAAACATGAAACAAAGAAAACAGAAAAGATCTTTCACTGGATATAGATCCATCACTGGGCCATAGCTGGTCAGTACAAAACATTGACAAGTTAACACTAAACTAGTAAAAATGTAATCATGTTTAAACTTTTTCCACAATTATGTCAGAATTATTAATAATATTGAAAATAAGAGATATTTACATTAAATTTGTTTAGCATGATCAATATTTTAATTAATCTTGTAAACAAATTGACTACTCTGGGTAAATTATAACATCCATCTATTATTATTATTATTTTTACTATTATTATAACATCCATCCACATTATGCAGTTCCAATACTCAGAAGTAAATATTCACCAAAATCAGTGTACAATTTTTAAAAAGTACTGTATACTGTATAACATTACTCTCAATCAATGAAATCACCTCGGCTGCTTCCTTTTGACTCACAAGTTATCTTTTCAACTCCGCAATGTATTCACTTCTACTTACCATGTAGATATTTATTACCAAACTTACTTTTAGAAAGTGCATACCTGTTCAAATCGCTGACACGGAGACCTATCAAAAGAAGGTCTCATTCAGCCTTCACCTACAGCAGCCATTTCTCGTACAAACTCCGCATGGTAGGCATAAATTGTTAACACTTGCTTTTTTCACAGTGGGTGGTCGGTAACACAGCTACTTGCTATCATCTATTTTATTGTTTTTAAAGTGTAATCACATTGTACAGCATGAATAGCAGATACAGCTACTTCATTAAAAATTCATTTGGAATAACACTGTTTAACCTAATAGTTAATTAATGACTAACCTTGGTTAACAGGAAGTTAAAACCATATTAAGTGCTCAAAAATTAGTCACGATGGTTAAAATATTTATCAAATTAACATTTTTGTGAATCTGGTTTAACAACAGGATTTAGTCTGAAATAAATATTTAATTGTAATACATTATAATACATCTATGTTATAATACATTTACATGTAATATGTTTCATTTATTTCATTTTTGCAAATTGTATAAGCTTTACAATAAAAAAGGTGTTGTCTGCTCGTGGTAGACAACATAACTGGCAACAGCTGTAGAGCTTTTTGGTTAAATATTTAAAACACCATTAAAGTTGTTGTTAGCCAGAATGTCTTTTAGGTTCCATAAAAGTTTGCTTAGATTTAGGAACGCGCAGCAGGCTGTTAAATATTTGAGTTTACAAGTGCAGCTCTTCAGTCTTTCAAAAATCTAATAAACTGGCAAACTTACAATCTCGAAGGTGAGGAAACATGCAAGTACAACAGGTTTCACCTGCTTCAACAATGACTAGCTTTAATTAGAAGTACTGTAAAACCTCTATTTGAATGCCACCTTTATTTAAACGGTTGAAAAATACACCACCACCCTTCAATTGAACGCCACTTCTATTTGACGGTCCTTTGACATTCTTTGATCCTTATGAACCCATAATAGCAAGTGATCAGTAAAAAAGTGTCCACAAAATTGTACTAGTATTGACTCTGTTACATCAATAACTATTTATTCTTTTGTTGTTTCTGTTTGCATCAAAGTTCATTTTTCAACTCCAAAGCTTTTCAGTTTTTTCGTTAAAACTTGGAAAGCAACACTATAGAAATAATTAACAACTGTCTCAGGCTAATAGCAGTTTCTCGTTTAACGCGGTCTTGATACTTCGGCGTATGTAAAAGACGGTTTAAATTTACAATGGTATATGAGTGACTAGTTTTAGGCTAAAAGATGTGCTTGGTGCTCATGGGGCTGAACATTTGTGATTATTTGTGTAAAATGCAATGCGTAAAAGTTTTGCTCCGCCACAAAAAATTGTTTGGAATAAATATTGGCTAATTCAGCAGTGCAGGATAAAAATTGAGATTGTAAGACATTGTAGCAGGTATTGAACAACCAAAAGGATGAAATGGTTTTAAACGAAAGCAACAATCACAACGCAGCTGGCCAAGCAAACAATGCACATACATGTACTTTATTTCAAAAATGTTAATTTGTGTTTCTGAACGTATTATAAGCATGGTTTGTTTATGTCACTTGTTCTTGAATATGTATTTGTAGCATTTGATAGATTATTTTATTGTTTATAAATTTATAGATTTATCGTATATTATTCGATAGCATCCTTGGGGTTATCTTAACTTGGCTTACGATAGATCGATGCTCATAACTCTTCTTCTACTGCACGTAAAAAGCATGTTTTGGCTTAAACCGTAGCAAAAATATCAATGAGTGCAATGAGCTTTTATGAAACATTGTTAAATTTATTTATAAAATAAAAAATGTGCTTTCAAATTTAAAATGAAATAAAAAATTTAAAGCAACTTGCATAGCATGGCACAGGGACACAGGACCACAGGCTACAATATCATCCCAGGTTAGTTGCAAGCAATAGATATCAACTTGTAGAGATATTTGTTGGTTTCCCAATGCATATTTATCTAGAGATCTATGACAAGTTGAAGGCAAGTTAGCAGACTTCTAGTATCTAGAAAGGGTAAATGTCGCTCTGCCCGAAGGGGAGTGCAGAATGTAGGCGACATTCGCTTCACCCGTAGAGAGTTAATTTAGGCTTCCCAAAATTCTGACGAGCTTTTTAAAAAATACAATGCCAGCCTTTATTCGAACGCCACTTCTATTTGACCACCAATATAGAAAAGGGTTGAAAAATAGCCATGGCATTCAAAAAGAGGTTTTACGGTATATTTACAAATCATTGATTATGTGCAAGGTACGACATCAAGTGTTCATGAGGTTGGATTTTTAACTAAGCAACCTGTACAGTGTAAGAGCAAGGGAAACTGGTGAACCCTGTATCATTTCTAATAACTGCAATAACTAATTTTGTTTTAAGAATTATGCCATTGTGTATAGAATAGATGACTTGAGGAAAAAATTATTTGTTCAAACTGAAAATTTTTTTAAAAAATGGTTGTACGTAAATGCAATATAATGCAGGATCTGCTGTGGATGATGGACAGATGATGGCGGATCCTAATGATATGACAGAAGAGGAAAGAGTGGCTGAGATGGGTAAGCCCAGGCTTGGAGAAGTCAGCAAGGTAGAGATAACAATTACGGAAAGCACGGATTTTCGGGTTAGTGTTAATCAACCACTTGCATACTTTCGAAGGATGTCTGTGGCTTTTCTAAAGAGTATGTATGTTTACACGGGAAGGCTGCTGTTCAGAGAAGCATCTCGGAATGATGAGGTCACACCCTAAGGCCAATAAGGGGCTACATATAGTGATTGACTTTACAGAGGTCTACTAGCGCTCATGTATACTTTATATATTACTCTATTGGCAATAATTTCCTTTCAAATAGAAATGTTTTGCAGATTATGCCATTGAAAAATCATGAAACAACAGAATAAGAAAGGGCAACAGTTAGCCGATAAAATCAAATAAATCTTTTGACACATAGCGTATAAAATAACTTTCTCTGCTAAAAGAATATGTATTAAATGGAAGATTGTTGAAGCAGCTAGAAATAAAATTAAAAAAGATTTTTTTTATTGCTTTTTTAAACCAGCAGCACACGTTTCTTCGTTTTTGCAATCTTCTTACTAGTTTAGCAAATCTTGTGAAAGATTTAGTTGATGAATGTTTAGAAAAGTTAAACAGTATTGTTGCAAGAGTGTTGTTAAACAATGTTGTTACAAGAGTGTTGTTAAACAGTATTGTTGCAAGAGTGTTGTTAAACAGTATTGTTACAAGAGTGTTGTTAAACAGGGTTGTTACAAGAGTGTTGTTAAACAGTATTGTTGCAAGAGTGTTGTTAAACAATGTTGTTACAAGAGTGTTGTTAAACAATGTTATTACAGGAGTGTTGTTAAACAGTATTGTTACAAGAGTGTTGTTAAACAGTATTGTTACAAGAGTGTTGTTAAACAGGGTAGTTACAAGAGTGTTGTTAAACAGTGTTTTTACAGGAGTGTTGTTAAACAGTGTTGTTACAAGAGTGTTGTTAAACAGTGTTGTTACAGGAGTGTTGTTAAACAATGTTGTTACAAGAGTGTTGTTAAACAGTGTTGTTACGGGAGTGTTGTTAAACAGTGTTGCTGCAAGAGTGTTGTTAAACAGTGTTGTTACAGGAGAGTTGTTAAACAGTGTTGTTACAAGAGTGTTGTTAAACAGCGTTGTTACAGGAGTGTTGTTAAACAGTGTTGTTACAAGAGTGTTGTTAAACAGGGTTGTTACAAGAGTGTTGTTAAACAGTATTGTTACAAGAGTGTTGTTAAACAGTGTTGTTACAAGAGTGTTGTTAAACAGTGTTGTTACAGGAGTGTTGTTAAACAGTATTGTTACAAGAGTGTTGTTAAACAGTATTGTTACAGGAGTGTTGTTAAACTGTATTGTTACAAAAACAATAATTGCAGAAAATTTGCTTCATCAACAAGAACCAGTTGAAAACTGACTCGATAAAAGCTGGTAGCGTAAGGTCATTGTAGAGACAGTATAATATTTGAGGACTAACACATCTAGCAAGTAGGTGTCTAGTCATTTAGCAGTCTGATATCATACCAAACAGGAAAATCCCTAAAAACTGAGACACGCTACATGATGTTTTAGTCTCCTATCTGGAGGGAGAAAAAAAGCAAGCTAGGGTGGCTAGCTGTTCACATGACACTTCCCATGTTTCTAAATAAAACCAATTGCAACGTCTGCTGAAGATATTGTAGATATGATGAAACGGACTGTTTCCTGATTAACATAGCTATTTTTTTCTGGTTGATTTAGCTAGTGGCTCTTGTCTGACTTAACCAAAGGCTTTTGTTTGACTTGACTAATAGCTCTTGTTTGACTTAATAGATGAATCTTGCTTGACTTAACCAGTGGCCCCTGCTTGACTTAACCAGTGGCTCCTGTTTGACTTAACCAGTGGCTCCTGTTTGACTTAACCAGTGGCTCCTGTTTGACTTAACCAGTAGCTCCTGTTTGACTTAACCAGTGGCTCTGGTTTGACTTAACCAGTGGCTCCTGTTTGACTATTATAATATGAATTTGTTGTAGAAAACTGTTGACAAGCTACTAGACAGAGGAGGTGGTACTTCCCTTCCATTTGGAGCAAGTTCATGGCTGGAGCAGTTCCGAGAGGCTGTCTCTGTTACTTCAGGTGAGACAATGAAGTCTAGAAACTAAATAAGATAGACTGAGTTCTTAAGGAAGGTCGGTGATTTCTTTCCCAGTAATATACTTCAGTGAACCTAAACAAATATTTGACTGTCTCTGTTGCTCTCAGACAGGACATACCCAAATCTGGTTGAATTCCTGTCAGAATTACATGTACGCTGCATACTGATTACTGTAAATTCCGGCGTATGGGTTGAGAATTTGACCCCAAATCTCAAGCTTGAAAATCCATTCTCGACTTATCCGATGGTCACGCTTTGTTTGACACAGATTCTAGTAAAATTCAACTTAAAAAACCATCGCAAATCAAAATTACACGATATGACATATAGAGATTTATTTATAAAACATTAAAATACTATTAATCCTACTCAACATGAGATGGATCAAACACCAAGTTCCTTTCTTCATCATTCAAATTTTCATCACTAAGATTCTCTTTTGGAATAACATTTTTTTTCGGATTTAATGCTCCTTTCGCAGTATCTACTCACAAGCCCGCACTTCATGAATCCTTTGAATATCGTCCATCCATCATTTTTCTTATTAATGAATCAGAATTTCTTACAGAAATCCGTCTTGCGGTATGGCTTATCTGTTAAAAACATACATATTATCAAAGATGGCAGCTTCGTTCTATTGGTGAGGACGGCCAATACGATGGTGAAGAATTGTTTTTCGTGCCTTTTGGTTTTCACTAGAGCTGTCATCTCTCGATTTTGGTTAATCGTTGTAGTTATTGCCAACTGCACAAAAACATTGGCGCTTTTGCTGATGGAATTTTTTAATGCCATTTTCTCAGCTACGCATTGCCCGCCTCTGATCACGACTGAACTATTAGCGATCAAACGATTTGAGCCAGAAAAAGGGGTCAACTTATATGACAGTATCAAAATCAAAATAAAATCATTAAAAAAAAATCAAAATCAGGTTTTTTTGAACCAAACTGAAATCTCGACTTATGTGACGGGTTGACTCGTATGCTGGAATTTACGGTAGTCAAATGAACCCAGAGCAGCACAAACCATTGTTGCATTGAACACTCAGAGGTGAGCTATCTAGCAGAACTAAATTTCTAGCCCAGCAGCGGAATGAGAACTTAAGGTAAATAGAAAACAGATTGTGTTTGAGGTGTGAGATACTATTTTAACACTTCAGAAAACTTAAACTGCTTTCTAAACTTTCGCAGTTACTATACATGTAAGTACATGTACATGTACTTACGTATACATGTACATACATGTACATGTAAGTACACATACATACATGTACATGTACTTACATGTACATGTACTTACATGTACATGTACTTACGTGTACATGTACTTACATGTACATGTACTTACATGTACTTACATGTACATGCACATGTATGTACGTGTTCAAGCAAGTACATCTACATGTAAGTACATGTACAAGCAAGTACATGTATATGTAACTACATGTACATGTAAGTGCATGTGTATTGTACATGTACTTGTACAATATACATGTACATGTGCTTACATGTACATGTAAGTACTTGTATATGAAAGTTCATGTAAGTACATGTACATATGCTTGCATGTACCGGCAAATGTACATGTAAGTACAGGTACATATCCTCGTACATGTGACAAACTTATATGGTGCATCGTATACAACACTGAAATCTGTAAGAGATTAACAAGGACTGAATAGCAAAGCCTGACTGGGACGAGAATCAAAGAAGCAAAGTCAGCGTCAGGAAAGCAAAATGATAAAAAGCACTTATTAGCAAATCTCTGTAGATAAAGTAGGAGAGTTTATCAAATTCTATTTAGTAGTTGAAAAGTGGCTCAAGATATTGTAGCAAAAGATTTTATTACTACCACTGATACGAACCAGTTTCTTTCTAGCGACTTTCATATCGGAAGACTGCGCTCCACACTCATGTTTTAGCCACTAGATTGACTGTGTTGCTATACCTATGCAAGTGAATCCATGTCAGTTGTAGATATGAAGTAGGAGTGATTACTGTACTAGGAAACTGATCACAAAATCCTTGCCTTGCGTTTGCTGCTATTCAGTTACAAGTGAATCGTGTGAATGACGCGGAGTTGCCATAACCTTTGGTGTGCTGTAGTTTTTGCTACCGTAATTTACTGTAATTCAATTATAGTTTTTACACCAGAGTGTGGTTTGCATTCGGTAATGTATCTGCTCTATAGAAGGAACAACAAAGAAGTGCATAACTTTTCTTTTTTACACCAGCTATTATATAAAAAACTTATTTTACATTGCATTCTCAATACCAGATATTTAGCTAGGTGCTCCTACAATGGTAATCTTATTACGGTCTAGCTAGTGCCAATAGATGAATGGATAGCTGGATCTGTATAGCTGGATCATATACTGTACTTTCTGTAACCTGGTTTTGTAATATCAACTGTGTAGAGCATTTGTCAGCCATCCCGTCTGAAATGGTGAGACTAGCAACCATGTGACATCCCGTTACGTTGCATCGGTCCATATTTTGTAGCCTGTGAATCTTCATATGGAGAAATGGGAAGTAAGTTGCATCTGTGGCCAGTTTGGTGTTGCCTTCCCTTCCTTGAAAACTAATCTTGTGGCATGCAACCTATTAGCTCAAACCACATTCACTATGTTTCCATGCTTCGAAGAAGTTTGGAGTTACTTCCACTTCGAATCATAAAAAATTGTAAAATCAGAAAGCATTTGAGGCCATTTCACTTCAATAAAATTGTATGAAAGCATTCATTGTAATACATCACAAATCTTGGAACAATATATTTAGTGCAACTCAGAATTGTTGATAGGTAGGGTGTGAATTCGTCAGTAGCGGACAACTCTAAAACCATTTAAAGCATGGAAACATTGGTTAAGTAAACAATGGTGGTTCCTGCACCTCTGCAATGCAAATCATGGTACTGCTGTATGTGAAATGATTTGAGCTATAGTCAGCCAAGTCTCTCTGCTTTAAAAGCTGACCTGCCAGATTTCTTGAGCCTCGCATGACTTTATCGAAGTTATGTCGTGTTTCTTTTCCAGCCACCACGTAACCTTCATGGTCACACGCTTCCTTGTCCTTTTTATACATAAATATACAATTCTCCACCATATACAATATTCAATGCTTTGTCAATTCTAATATTTCTTTTTTTACTACAAGTTACAGTTGGATGTTTTTGTCTCAGCAAGAAGGGAAATAGTGGCTGGCTTGTGTCATGGATTGGGATTGCTTAAAATGAGGTGTACTTGCCATATATTGGTAAAAGAAATAAACTGGGCTCTTTGCTGAAAAACTAAAATTTTCATTTACAACATTGTTACACATTGTGAATTTAGTCAATAGCCGTAAATTATATATTAAATTAATCCTCATTTTATTCTGATTTAAATTATGTGAACTCAACAGCTGTTAGATTATGTTTCTGAATGATTATATAGACCAAATTCAAAACATTTAATTTTTTAATGATTGTAAATAACATCTGTACAGACATGATCAAACCACAAACATTTTTGTTGACTTATCTCAAGTCATGTATGTGGTATGACCATATTTGAAATGATTGATCCTGATCATTAAAAAGGGTAATTAAAGAACATAGTTTTACTGCTGTTTGGTTTATATACTTGAAATCAGGACAAAATAAGAATTAATTTAACATATAATTTAGGGGCGGTCCAATTTATTTCCTACACGACTGCGGATGAGGCTACCGTAGTTTGCCATTTACTGCATTCCAGGCCTAATAGGTGTAAAACAAATGTTACGAATGGATGAAGTCACAAGTCTTGTGTTTGTGAGCTTGCAGCTTAAAACGATCAAAAAGACCAATAGAAATAACTCTATGCTTCTGTTCCTAAGTTTGAGAAAATTATGCCATAAAGAATAACTTTGGCCAAGTAGCTATTTTATCTTTAGGGGATGCGGAAGACGGTGAAGAAGAGAGTGAAACACAACAAACTCCAGGCGCTGGTGATTACATCATGCACTATCTATCTCTGCTCTGGAAGGTTCTATTTGCAACGGTTCCACCTACAGGTTAGTCAGTTTCTTACCATCAACGTAGACATAGAGTTTCAACGTGATTTTAACATCTTACCTATCAGCATAGACAGAGTTTTGATGTGATTCTAACATCTTACCTATCAACATAGACAGAGTATCAATATGATTCTAACATGTTACCCATCAACATAGAGATAGAGTTTCAATGTGACTCTAACATCTTACCCATCAACATAGACATAGAGGTTCAATGTGATTCTAACAACACGTCCTCTTGCAGAGTATGGCGGCGGCTGGGTCTGCTTTGTGGTGTCCATAGGATGGATTGCTGCACTCACCGCTATAATAAATGACTTGGCCAGCTCATTTGGGTGTACAATCCGCCTCAAAGACTCTGTTACCGCAATCACTTTTGTTGCTCTGGGTACCAGTGTTCCAGGTAGGAAAGTTTGTATCCTTAGTTTAAAATGGACAGAATTCTATAGCCTTAGGTTTCAATCTCCAGCTTATGTATTGTTACGGGTTGTAGCTAGTAGAAAATATAGACTTGCCTACTAACAAATCTTGAAAATGATATACAGTGGAACCTCTACTTAAGAAAGACCTTGGATACAAAATCTTCAAGTTATGAAACCTCTTCTAGTAGAAATTTTACTTTGACTTACGAAAGATGTTTTTAGATATGAAAAGCTATTTGTGTTTTAGCCCCATTCGTTTTGTATCTTGGCTCGTTTGTTTGTATCTCGGCCTTTTTGTTTGTTTTATATCTTGGCCGACTTGTTTCGTATCTTGGCCCGTTTGTTTGCTTCATCCCTCAGCCTGTTTGCTTCACGTGGGTGCGACGTACAACTCATCTCCCTCAGTTTCCTTTGCTAGCGAAAGTCAGCAAATGACATGTGTTTTCTTGTTATTCTTTCAATACTTTGGAGTTATCATTCATTGCACGCAGAGTAGGACAACTTTTGCTTCTAGCAATTGCAGTTATTTGTTCTCTATGACAGTTTTGAGTTCATTTCAATGTAAATAATTCTTTCTAATTACGTTCTTAAAAACATTTATTCTGAGAAAAACTAAATCAAGACAACAACACCACGACAACTTCTGTCTACCGTCCTCCCACTCCCCGCGGTCTTCGCTTAGCCTCAACTAGACCACATGGTACAAAATTAAACATATCATTCACAGTTTTTATTCATTATTTCTGTTTTTTTCTTTCCATGCATACTTTTTCTATTTATTATGCAGTCAAATAACTCTAACACGCTTTTGTAACAAGTTATAACAATTACGGGTATTTATAATTTATATGAATTAAGATATTTTTAAGGTAAAATTAGTTTGCCCTTACGAAACAGCTTCCGAAACGTGTTAATTATTGTAAGAAGAGGTTCCACTGTTTAATGATATGAATCCTAGTACATATGTTGACAAGTCAGATGCCCTTCTGGGTAGTGTTTATAAAAAAAATAGGTGCTATGAAACGGCATAAATATGCAGACATCTCTTGTAGATACATTTGCCAGCAAGGTGGCAGCTATCGGGGACAAATATGCAGACAGTTCGATAGGAAATGTGACAGGAAGCAATGCTGTCAACGTGTTCCTTGGTAAGCGAACAAACAACACTTATATTGTTTGTCAGGTTACTGTATAAAAACATGGCTGACTACCTTCTATCTTTGCGCTGCTCAGTTAGGATACTTCAGTAACGGTGCATCTTAGGTCGGTACAACGCACATACAACGCATGCGCAACACACATACAAGGCACTTACGACGCACAAACATTGTGGATACAACCCACATACACTATCATCACAACGCACATACAACGGTCAATAGAAAATAAATAGAATACTTTGTGTAATGTTTTAGACCCGTTTTATTAACAGAATATAAATAGAATTTTGAATAACAATATAATTACTATTATTATTATACATTAATATTATTGTGTTAACAGTGTCACGTTGTGACGCATGCGTTGTTAATTACTTGTGTCGGCGTTGCATCTACAATGTTTGTGCGTTGCAAGTGCCTTGTATGTCTGTTGCGCATGCGTTGTATGCCCGTTGTACCGACCTAAGATGCACCGTTACCGATACTTCTTCCATTTAGAACCAGAATTTGTTTGCGACGATACCAAACAAGAATTTAATGGTTAATTATGCAGATCTTTAAGGCCTATAGCTGCTACATTTGCAATAGACATAAAACAGCTTGGCTAACCCTGACTGACATGTTATAGCAGGTTCTCAAGCAATTATTTTTTTCTAATTTAGGTATGTGATCTTTTCAAATAGTAGTTTATTGATATTTCCCAAATATAAATCAGCACCACGCAGTAGGTTTCCAAAGGCAGCAATATCTTTCATCTCTTGTGGGTTACCAAGATGGCGCAACTTTGGTAGAAGCAATAACTTTGTACACGATGAAGGACCAGAAACACTCACAGATGCATTTTGTCAGTGCGTGTAGCCAGTCATTTATAAAATAGTTTACAACATTGACTAGAGACAACTACATTTTACGCTACGATTACAAATAGCGGTTTCTGCTATTGTGAGAAAAATGGCCTCCAACGTCTTACTTAGCCTAGCTCCATTATGCCAAATAGAAAAGCAAAATAACATTTTTTCATGAGCGATTTTGTGCCATCCCAGAAAAATCTCTTTTACTCAGAGCCTAGCGAACCTATAAAGCTGAAAATAATCTCGTCTTTCACCACTTCACATGTTACATAATATTACTTCAGTGACTTCAGTGTGACGTGGTAGCACAAATTGCACAGAATGTAATAGTATGGCTTTTTAAATGAAAGCTCTAAAGCTGGTTTGAAAATTGAGTTAACGCAGTTACTGGAATTAATAACAAGTTCATAGCTAATACAACGTTCATAACCTGAAGGCTGTATATAGCATGATCTTGAAGGCTGGTTCGCACTATATAGCTATATGTCGGCATGGTGCTCAGGGCGATTACTTGTCGACTATTTGCAAGGCAACTCGGATACGTCGAGAAAAATTGCAGTTGTTAATCTTTCCCGATCGTTCGCAGAGCATCCACAGCAGCCTATTCAATGTGCACCACTTCAGAAATAACGATTGGTCGTCACGGATTACTCATTCTACATTTCCTTTCCTAACAGTTACTGCAGGACTGGTATTTTATCATTTTCGCAACCTTATTGTATAGTGAGAACCACGGACTATTCGCTGATATGAACGAGGATGGGGTGTGATAGTGTGAACCTGCCTTTACTGTCTTTAAATCAAATGTTGAACAAAAGTCTGGAATATATCATAAAATCACAACAATCATTGTTTGTAAGCTTGTAATAGCTGCTACTCAGTTCAAACTTGTCCAGTTGCAATGGTTAAAACCAGACAAATTTAGGTTGGAATTTCAAGTTTTGCAAAGAGTTGCTGGAATATAATGACTTGATAAAGATTTAGATAAATCTGAGGTTCAAACGTATTCATTTCTTAGAAGTTGTGCAGTCGGAACTGATCAATCTGGACCAGGATTAATCCACTCTTGGCTTTGATCATGCGGAGTGACCCACTGATTCGTCAAATCGGTGTTACTGCTAATTAATTATTGCAATTTTGTATTTAAGGTGTGCTAATTTGTGCTAAACCACTGCTACCACTAACCCCTAAGTGTTAACTCTACATTCTTGTCACCCTCAAAAACAACTTGATAGCACATATGACATATGACATCATACCTCATCCAATAAACATGAAAAAACACCTCTATTTATAAAAGAAACTCAAAACATTACAGACTTTTGCCAGCACAAACATAATCTACTAACTCTTTCACTACCCAATTAATTTTTTTACTGGGACACAATTAAATATTCCATACAACCTAATATTCTAAAATGGTGTATATAAGTTGCCATATTTTTTAAACCGAAGGTCTTTGAAAAGATTTTAATATTTAAATAATCAGCATGAAATTTTCCATCAGTCGATACTATACAAACAAAACCGCAATGTGTTGTAGAATTAACTCTGAGAATTTTTCGGCCCTTCCCCTACCACCGCATATAACAACCTGAGTTCATTCTGAGTCTGAAGGTTAATCACCATTGATATATTATTATTGTTAGCAATAAAATCTCACTGTCCTTCTTTAGGACTATTATGCAATAGCTGATCACCAGGAATCAATTGATCTACAATTAGGAAAGCTTTTGTAGCTGTAATGCATCTGACACCGTCGTTCATCGCTAAGAAATTGCGATAAAAAACTAACGTTTTGCAAAGTGAAACTGAGCTCAGCCTTGGCTATAAACATGCTTTTGATCGGCTCATTGGCTATAAACATGCTTTTGATTGGCTCAATGCATGCAAAAATAGTTTCCTTTTATTTAGATACAGATACCACAGGCTAATTAATTAACTAATTACTAATCAGAAATGTTTTGTACGAAGCTAACTAAAGCTGCACTACACGACTCTTGGTCATACGCCAACGCTGTACCCAGCCGCACTACACGGCTTGCGGTAAGCAAAGTGTTAAAATACAGATTTCAGAAGCTAATGAAATACAGATTTCAGAAGCTACACAAGTTTATCGCAAGGTGTTTAGCTGATTGCCTACATATTCAGGTATAGGCGTGGCCTGGACAATGGCCGCTGTGGTAAATGTTGCGAGAGGAAAAGAGTTTGAAATGGAGAAAGGAAACCTCGCTTTCAGTCTAACCATATTCTGCACATTCGCACTGTCAGCAATTCTACTGCTCGTCTGCAGAAGGCATAGACATGTAGGTGAGTCCATGAGTGTCCACCAAAGTGTGTGTGTAGATTATTTTATATTATCACCAGTAAAACAACATTGCTTTGACAATTAAACACTGCTAACACACCATATTTACATTGCATGGATCACGTGGATTTGGAGTTGTGCACACATTTAGTTACCATGCGATAACTTCCCATGTTTCCATGGGCATTCGTGCGTTGCAAATAACATGGATATTTTTTTAACCTGAAAATTTTTTCAAGTTAAAAAAATAATGAACACTTTGAATTGAAGCCAGAGATCACAGTGACGCATTTCTGTCTTACTCAGCAGCATGCTTCTGAAATAGGAACGACTGGAGTGTAAAAAATATTTCTAATGGAATAGCCTGCGTGGCATTTTCTTGCGCATCATTTGCAAGTACCGTTTCCATCATTTGCAAGCGTGAAACAGTCGATAAAATTTGCAAGTAACTAAACTCGCTCGACTTGCGGCTTTTTGCCATTTCCATCTTGCAAATGACACAAACTTGTGTATTACTGCATCATGGAAACTTGTGTATTACTGCATCATGGAAACTTGTGTATTACTGCATCATGGAAACTTGTGTATTACTGCATCATGGAAACTTGTGTATTATTGCATCATGGAAACCTAGTACCAGGTTTTAGGTTCATTTACTGGTTTTTTAGGAGGAGAACTCGGCGGACCTTACAAAGCCAAAGTACTATCCTCCGGATACCTTGTGTGCATCTGGTTCCTCTACATAACACTAAGCTCCTTGGAGGCATATGATATTATTCCAGGGTTTTAGGACCATATAGAAGACAAATCCTTTTATAAGCTAATGCAATAAAAAAGAGGAGAGCGAGTGGTCAGAAAGAATTAAACATATATGACAGCTCACATAAGCAGAATCAGCTGTATGTATTTAGATGCAACACATGACATTAGCTTAAAAATACTGTATTTGATCAGTTTGAACTAATCCAGCCAATCAAATTGGCTATAATATCTGAGCCTGTAGGAAATTATAATTGTTACAAGCAAACTAGATGGATATCCTATTTTGGTAATTGACCTTTCTATATCTAATCAATGCCACTGCAGTATTACATCGACTTGGGCTGCAATTGTGAATAAATCTCACATAATTGTATCTTTTTGTTGCAAACATTATAAAATGTGAATTTTCGAACATCTGAAAACAAAATTACAAGCGTATAAAGCTATAGACTGCTAACATTTCGACTGTGCTAGCCTAGCTTACAATCCTCTAACATAATACAATAAATCGATGAAACACCTCAGATCTAGCAACTTAGAACTTCTGCCATCAGACGAATTGACTTTGAGGCTACATTTGCTAGCAACTGATTGACATAAGAAAAACTCTGGTAATGTTTTTGCTTGCTCAATAGAAGTGTCACCATATGGCAAGTGTCACCAAGTAATTGGCAGGTGTCACCAGCCAACTGTTAAATGCTATCCATGAAACGAATGAGTGCCGTCTTTAACTAGCCGTCAGGCGCCACTAGTTAACTGACGGCAACTGATTGATCGGCAAGTGCGAACAATTGACTGACAGGTGTCATTAATGAGCTAAACCACGAGGTCAAGTCAATTGCTCAGACCTTGCCAGTGTACTTGTGGAACTTGGTGTACTGACTCTGTATAGACTTGTATATCTCCCTGCTAGCTTCACATAGATTTACCTTGAGCATGAGTTCAGAGTGCTCATCCATCACATCAAATAGTCCATTCACCGAAAGAAATAGCGCCTTCTGCAAAACCATATAACCGGCTTATTAGCTCTATCAGTCAAACATGGAGGGTAGCACTAGTTTCACTAGCAATAAAAGAAGGAAAGTCCAGTTCTAAGGCTAGAAAATAAAAAGGTATGAGCATGAACAAAACTGCTCATTACTTCTTGTCGATTATTGACAGACATATTTTATTTCCAAAATTTCAAGTGATAGTATTTCTTTAGCAAACAAAATTTTCAATAACAAAAGTCATCTAAATTGTATATTTTGACTCGTTCATTTTTGTTAGCTTTTAACAACCTTTTAACAAATTTTTTTGTAATGTTTCTAATCAATGTCCTACTCATTTGGACAATTTCTTGTAAATATGTACTTCTAATCGATATCAATTTCCCAATTCGCGCAACCTTTACAATGGTTAGAAATTTTTCTGAAATTATCGTCAAAATCATGAACCAAATGCCAAACACCAGATGTGGCCAAACTGCGACATTTTGAGAATTTTTAATTTTTTACAGTTATTCAAAATGAGGATCTGAGTATCTATGCCAAGATTTTAGAAAAAAATTGATGAAAACAAGAATATAAGAACATTTTTAGCTTGATTTACTTGAAAAAAAGAATATTCTAATGTAAACCGAAAAGTTGATATTTTTAAAAAGTGTGTAACAAGGCTGTTTGTCTATCCATACCCTTTCTTTTATAAAATTCTGACTAAAAATAATCTTTATTGATTTGTAGCATTTGTTTCAAAATTATTAAAAAGAATAAAAATTAGAAATTCAGGTTAAATTTGTCAAGCAGGCCAAGCATGGTTGTCTGCTTGTTAAATATTTATCATTGGGTTTTCGTGCTAGAACGAATTAAACAAAACACACAGTGTTTTTATAAAGGTCTGATAAAGATTGCTCCAACATACAATAAGTTTCGACATAGCAAGTAAATATCACAACTAATTCACTTTGAATGTTAAGGTTTGATTGTACAAGAGCCATTTAATAAATAAGATGTATTGGTTTATAATAAGAGTTCTATTACAAATAGAAGCTTACAATTTTTTATTATTTTTCAATATAATCTCCATGCAATGGCTCATACTTTTACCATCAAGGTACCAGCTTTTGAACGCCTTTAGCATGAAAATCTTTAGAATGACTTCTAAAAAGTAGTCCGCTGCAATCTTAACCTTATATTCACCTTGACATTGGGAAGGAGAGGAATAGACGTGAGGCAGTTGACGATATCGGCGATGAGGAAGCCAGAGACTTTGCTAAATATTCTTGGGTAGTCAGCCATAGTTGAGAACACTCTACAACAATTGGTCTCCATGGAAACAGACACAAAGCATTTAGATGAAAGCTGATTTGCTAGCTAGTTCTGTGTTCAGGATAAGCAACCCGAGAGCGCACAACTCTTGAGTAAAAGACAAATGGTGCATTATTAAAGCTATATTGCCTTGGAACTGATTAAAAACTGTAATGTTGAGCGGTTCTCTCCAAGTAAGAAACTCTTACAGGCTTTGTCTTAGAATGCGGAAACAGAAGAACAACTTGAAGTAGGACAAGAAAGTCTGGACAACACGTCGAACACAAAACATGAAAAAATGGCCAATGCCAACTTTTGTGTAGTATTAGCAGGTACAAAAAGCCAAGTTTCTTGCACTAGCATCACTGTTCTACTGCCTACTGGCTAAACAAGAAACACACTGTAGCATCTAAGTGCTGGCGGATTGTAGCTAGTGGTGAGAAACTAGTGGTGACATTTTATTTCAATAAACCCATTTCACAGTTATGTTTACTTTTGGATCTCTGCTACAAGATGAGAAAATCAACGATATTATAACTTTGCTTTCAGCGACCCTTCAAATCTTCCGTTTATTAAAAATCCAAAAGTACCCCACCTGATGGCCTTGATAAGCCATAAATAGACCAAATTTAGTGCTACCATAAATGAGTGAAGCTAATTATAAATTTGTGAGCAGTCGATAAAAGTGAATCTCTTCCATTGGCTGGAGACTGCAAGCATCGGAGCCAACGCGTTACAACAACCACATATGCTGAGCTGCTGATTGTCAACAGCTAGGTGATAGCATCTATTTGAGAAACAAGAACCCTCATGAGCCTCTAAGATGGTCTCTTTTATGTATTAAAATGATTTTATACCGAATTGTGAGAACTGAGAATAAAAATCTATTTGAAGGTGAATACACAGAGCAAGCTAAAAACATAATAACAAATTTAGAGTTGAGAAAAATGAAAGTGAATCCCTCACTCTTCAAAGTTAATCGGAACCAGCATCCCCGGTGAAAATTTGCAGAACAGAAACTAAGAAACTAGTAACTAAGGAAGTCAATTTTTCAAGAATCGTAAACATCTTGATCTTTTTATGATGTTCATTAGATGATTTTGAGGGTTGAAGGTTTTGCACTAATCACTCTGCAAAACGTAACAGGAAACCAGCGAACCGTGACAGTTGTTATCACAATAATGCTTGTGGAGAGATCTCTTTGGGTCAGAGTATGAGAGAGATTTATATATTTTCAATTTATTCACTTTAACTTATAACGAATATTTTTTACCCTGTGAAGTATTGAAGCCACGAAAATTGAACAGTAAATTACTGAGGAATTACTGTATGCAAAATGGAATTATTGATATTTGCCATCTTTTAGGCTTTGCAAAACTATACAAAGACATTTTTCAGCTTTCCAGGTATGTGTGTGTCGTGACAAGCACATCCTTTAAAAGTTAACTTAAAAATTATTGTTGTTTTCAATACAAATGATTGTACTGTGTGGTACGTACTCAACTACATTCACTTGAAACCTAAGACATCCGAGTACTCACTTGTTTAATTCTTGACAACTAGCAAGCAGCGCTGTCTCAATTTCAGTAATTGCTGCCTCCCCATCACTGCTTGCCAGATAACTCTGGTCAGCGAAAGAGATGACAGCCCTTACTAGCTGTGGAAAGACTATTAAGGAAAAACATAAAAGAAGCGCACATGTTATTTTCAAACCAGCTTTTCTGTGAGTCTAAATTTGGTAAAACATCATTAAAACTCAAACGCTGCTCCATGATCATCAATTGAATAGATCCTTCATAACTCTATGTAAAAAATAATGAAAACTAAAATACTAGCACTGAATATGATGCATTTCCTAAAAGGCTAAACTATTTCCTACAAGCTTATGAACATGTAAAATACCTGAGGCATTGCAAATGGTTCACAAATTTACAACCATTATGAGATATTAAATCAAATGACCTCTTGTTATCCTGACATAGACTGACTAGTAGCCCAAAAGGATATTCATACAGACGGCCAAGTAAACATGTACATTGTTATCGACCGAATGTTGGCGGTGTAAGAGCATTGCTCTCAGCAGCCTTTGGGTCGCAGATATGGGAGGAATAAGTTCTGATACTCTGTAGAGATCATTGCTGTACTCTATCAACTGTAGGCCCAACATGATGCCTGTCAGTGCTTGACTAGAGCACCACGCCTGCAAAACCAATTATATAGTTGAGATAATCATTCATTTACTTTATATGTAAGTTAAAACCTAATAATAATATATAGAATAACCTATATATAAATCTTGGTGTTTGTTTTTTGCCTTTTTGTCAAACCCTGTGATTCATTATAAAGAAAAATCCACACGGCACTGGATTTTATCTCAGTACCTCCAGGTCTAGAGGTGGTGAACTTGATCATTAAACTATACGGAACACGACGTTAAGTTGACCCAAAACATGAGTATTGTTTTCATAAAGATTTTAGGAAAGATCTAGCTTTCCAGGTGAATTATTTAAATTCATAATGTAACTATTCTATTATCCATGCAGCGCCAAGCGTTCACCTAGTTTAGACATATACCAAAGTGTTGACAATGTAATCTGCACTATAATGAGAGCCGTGTCCATCCATCCGAAGCCAAGCTAAAAGCGTTATGAAAAAGATTACACCAACCAAGAACCAAACCAGGATATTCATACTTCCCATCAAGAGCACTACCAACTGTACCAGTCGATCACCTTGCTGCAGCATGGAATATTTAAGCGTATAGTTATTACACACGACAATCGGTCACGACACACAAGACCCTCAGGGTACTAGCACTACAATCAAAGTCCACTACATATGAACACATCATTTTGAAGTATATAAACATTTCTAATTGAAATCCACCTATTTTCTCATCTATCGAAAGTTTTGTGATAGAGAAACCGCAAGTAGCACTGTTCTACTGTTCTACCTTATTTATTGATGGATAAATATATACAAAGTTATGTATGTATGATGCATATACAAATTTTTAAAATATATTATTCTTGCTACCCAAAGTTAAAAGCTACTAAAGCAATCCTCAGGTAATGAATAATAAGCCACACTAAATGAACATTGTGGTATGCGATATTATAAAAGCTTTTATTTGAAACAGAAATGAGAAGATTATAGGGTGTAAGTTGCACCTCACTTTATGTTGCACCTCGCTATATCATGTAATCCCATTAAAAATTGCAATATAAAAGATTTTTTTCAGGCCTGCATTTAGATACTAGCTCAAATCTTGAGTTCAATATACTTTTTTAGAAGGGGCTATTAAGAGCCTCCCAGATTAGCATAAGCACACTCTTTAGATATGTTGGAGTCTTGTTTGGTTTGAAGGAAGATGAACCACTCTATGTTATAACTGATGTCTATCTATGTGTTGATATCTTGGTGCTGTGGCATTGTTTGTCGTGTCTGAAGGCATGCTGATGTTGATTTAATCTGGTTTTAAATGCATATATTTTTTGTGAGCCCATGTATAAGGATGGTGGGTTGTTGTCCTCTTAGTTCAATGTTACACCATAGATGACAGATGTAGCTTGATATTTACTATCGAGTGGGCACTCTGATGTCCTTCTAGTTGCCCAATTTTGTATTTGTTTTCTCCTTGTTTGCCGTGACCTTTTTGCTCAAAATTTTAGCATTGCAGATATATTTGGCATGCGACTGTAGCTGATTTTCAAGGTGGCATGGTTAAATATTTAAAATTAACATGGAGTCTTCTGGGAAGTGCTTCCCGAGGAGGTCTTCTGGTTTTTTATTCAGCTGTATGAGTAAAAGATCTCTCCCATGGAATTATAACAACTACATGTATGTTGGTGGAGTTAGGATTTGCTTGGATGATAATTTTCAATTCCAATTCATTAAATATTCTACAAATGTCTTTGTGGATCTTGTCAGTCTCTCTAGCAGGCATGTTTTCAGAACGGTGTAGTACGATGTCACGTTTACTAAATTTTGAGGCCAACTGGTTATCCATGTACATGTATATTCCTCCTAAATTTCACCGCTATGTCGAAACTGGAGTTGCCTTACTTTTTGATCAAATTTGCCATCCCTGAAAAGGGGTGTTTCCTTGTTTGCACCGTTATTTCAAATTCTTGAGCTGTAATTGTTGCAATGTTCTGAGCAAAGTTCATCGCTTTTTTTAGCAAATTTTTAGATATCGATGTATAAAGCTCAACATTTCAGAGCTCTAGAAAGTACATGCTTGCTTTTCATCTATGTTGGAGAACCATTCAATGAAAGCCTCCATGTTCTTTCATTGGTTGATTTCATTTGCTTCTCTAAGCTCCATGCTTATTCTATCACCAACCTATTTGTTGATTTTATGTGTTATTTTTAGCAGGGTTGACTAAGCCATGTGATACTCGACTATTAAAATTTTTTTTTACAATCTTTAAGGCTTCAAGCCTCGATTTTCACCATTGTCTCCACCATGTCATCGACCTGTAAAATCTTTGTCATGTTCTTTGCATCTGAGTGTATACTTTGGTAATTCACGTTGCCTGATACTAGTGCTCTGTAAATTTCTTTCTACAAGCTTATTATGTAGGTATACATTTGTTTTGTATAGGGTTTGTCATAAAAACATATCTAAGTTCTGTGTCTGTTATAAGAACATCATTAGAGATGGTGAGTTTTTTAATGTCCTTGCAAATCTTTCCTTGGAAAGCGTTGTTCATTTTTTGAAATCTACAACTGTTGATCACCTGCAGCATAACGCATTCAAAATGTTTAAATCTTTTTCAATTTACGAAGATGTTCTCTTTGATTTGAAACCAATGTCAGACAAAATCTTCTTTCTGGCTGGGAGCTGTATCTGTAATGTCCTCTTTAAAGGTTGACTTGCAACAAAATTCACATTACAGTTATTTGGTATCAAAAGATTCCCTATGTCTTACTCTGCTGTGTTGAAGGTGCAAAATATGTGGAAATGTGATTACAAGCTCCTAGAAGCTCAAAAACGAACAGTTAATTGCCGCCACCACAAAACTGCCATAGATTAGAATCTCTTTCCAAAATGACTCAAATGGGATGTAGTTGTACAAAATGGCTTCTGTTTACACCTTCATGCAATCTCATTCGTCGAAATATTTTCACAAATATACTTCATGCATTCAATAAAACCATGTCTATTGTTCTTACGCGTCTGTTTTATCGTCATTGTAATGCTGTCACTTTTAGCACTGATATCTTATAACTTACCATAAAAATTCGTTTAATTTTTAACCTTAGCTCGAAGGAGTACATATCATTGTCTGGTAATCATGACGAGCCTGTTGTGCCTAACGGCACAGTTTCGTATTAATCGACGCTTTTTAACCTAGCGCCTAATGGAACAGTACCGTTAAACATTGTTTCGTATTTTCTTTCACCGCTAAAGGTGCACTAACCGGAGATTCTGGTTAATGCGCCCTAGCGATGAAAGAAAAAGCCACAGAATAGCCGCACCCTTATATAAGCCGCATGGCTCAAATCATCAGAAAAAAGTAGCAGCTAATAGTCCAAAAAGTACGGTATATTTGATACAGGGTCTTCGGTAAAACACGAAGTGTTTGTCATAAACTAGTGCTACGACAAGTTTTATATTGAGCCTTTTATTGGCCTTTCAATTCACGTGAAAACATCACGTGTCAAAACAATAACCAAATGTAATGACTACATCAGAGAAATAAACTGATTCCAATCTATGGCGGCTTTTCGTTTTTGAGCTTTTAAGAGCTTGTAATCACATTTCCACACATTTGGCACCTACAACACAACAGAGTAAGACATGGTGAGTCTTATGATACCAAATAACTGTAATGTGAATTTTGTTGCAAGTCAACCTTTAAGGAAAAAGAATGCTCTCCATCTAATGCATTTGCTAGGTCTCCCCATAATTTTCAGAAGCCGTTTTTATACAGGTTGCCAAATGGTATTAATATATTTTTACATAAGTAGTTAACATTTACTAAATCCGTTATTCCACAGTTGCACAAGATAGCAAGTCTGACATAGTGCTCTACCGAAGGAGCTGTCATACAATAAAATATTACTTGAAATTGACTTATATAAAATAAAGATAATGTTTCAACGACTACACATGCTATTTAATGAATTTGTTAAAGGAAAATTACTATGCCAATTATGACATCTTTATTACTGCTATTGGCTGAATGGTGGTTCAGAATTGAATTATTTTGACTCACCCCACTATAATAGTGACTCACACCAAGTTCAAATGAAACTCTCATGTAACTATGTAACTCACATGATCAAATTCATTAAGTTTTTCCATAAAACCTCTAAAAAATGGGTAAACAATTGTTTTTTCAAAACACCTCAAAATACTTCTATCCCATCTATCGGTCAAGTCATACATCTATGCCATCTATATTTTCATACAATCTATTGATGTCTACATAATTAAGAAGTTAAATGATGAAAATGGACGCAAAGAGATCATTTAGACACAATACAACCAGGTATTAACGACTTTACCTTGCCCCTGCTGATGAGCTGTCCCAAAAGGTCAAGTAGGTGTGTCAATAAAGATTTGGCTAACTCCATTGTCTTGTTACACCTACAATCTGTGAGCCTTTCCCAAAGCTGACAGAGATAGCTGTGGCTTTCGACGGCCAACTAAAATATAGAAGCTATCTCCCAATACCGACAGTGAACATAAAAACTGAGGTGATGTTCTTTTTTCCATCCTAAAGGCAAGAGATTACCGTAAGTCCTCATGCTCCAGCCGCGCGGCTTGTGCTCAAAACCAGATGACTCACAAAAGAAAAACTAATCCTCCAACAAGCTGCGTATGCCCACAGACCGCGGCTAATGACTGAGGTTTTGTCGTCCTTGACCCCTTCAGGAGAGAGAGTGTTTGGAAGGGTTTCACTATACCCCTGTCTTCTTTAATAAGAAAACAGGCTACATCAGTACACGTGAAAAGAATTTTCTTTTACTTCCAAGTTCGAATTAAAATTCCTAAACCCTTGCATCAAGAACTTCTTGCCATGTCTCAGCTAGATTTTTATTGCGCTGTTGGAGGGCTTCACGTTTATGGAAAGATGCCGGTCAGGAATGAAACGGTTTTAATGACCTATGACTGTGGTGAGTTAAACATTAGCGATAAATTCTTCGTTAGTCTGAAGTATTCCATAAACATGACCTTGAAAATAAACGAGTAGGTCGCCAAAAACCCGTACATAAAAGTGTATCATGACTGCGATTCTATGGTTATAGCGCGGAACTGAGCAGAGACCGCATTTATCGAGAAGCCGCCCTAGGCCTCACGTAAGTTTTAAAAACTTGGCTTTAGCCGCGGCATATGACCTTGAACCAGAAGCCGCGCCCAACGACAAGCCACGCGGCTTGAGCATAAGGACTTACGGTACTACCAGACGCATGCACAACTTACTCTGTTGAACACTATTAGCCGTCTGCTAGTAGCGAGACTGAATTTACAGCAAATATCTCTAACATGATATTTTGATGAGCAGTGAGGTATAAGGGCACTAGAGATAAATGTGCCGTGTCCTTCAAATATAGTTTCTACAATATTATACTTGACTATAAAGATTATAACTGACTAGACTAGTAATGGAGGATACAACTTTGTACAATTTGTTTAAACTAGTAAAAGAAAGCACAACTCCAAATAATGAGACCAGAGCCCCCATATAGATCAATAAGTGATACAACGTTACCAAAAATACTCCCGAGATCATATAAAGTTCCTTTCATTAACATATCACTGAGAATTTTAAGTTTAGACATACATACCTTACATACACAGCATCGTAACGTCAGCTATGGTAGAGCACTCATTTTAAGATTATAAACCATTTTTTGTGGAATAGACAAAGGCAGGAAAAGGAATAAAAACCTTTTTAAATGTAGAATTTTACCTCGGTTAAACGGTTGAGAAAGCAGAAAATGTCTATAGTCTTGGAAAAACAAAAATAAAGCGAAAGCACATTCACCGGGACAACATAAGAATATCATCAGGAGACCGCTGCCTATAGGCAGTCACAGTTTGAAGTTATCATTATTACCATCCTGTGATAATACATAGGAGAGGAGAAACTGATGAAAGGTACCTGCTGACAATGTTGCTCCACTAGAGCCTGCTTGTCTTTGTCAAGGGATGTAACCACAGACAAAGCACTGCTAGATACTTGCAGTAAGTGTGGAAGATCCTGTAGCAGTTCACCTTTTGTCTACAAGTATAAACACACTACTGAATCTTTGCCTTACCAACACTGACTGATCGTTGAGCTTGACAGCAGGGTGACATCAATTGCAGGTGTCTGAACACAGTAGTCTTACCTCCCATACATATGCAACCACATATAACGTGGTCCATCTTTCCATGGCTTTGATAAGATCATTTGAAAATCTCTAACCCTCATTGTAAGGTAAATCTTGAGAAGGTCACCAAGAAATACTTGGTGACCTTGACCTACTGTCAACAAGTAGTTACAAACAGCAACTACTTGGTGACAGAATTGTTTACTATTACTAATTGTATTAGTAAACAAAACCAACAGTAGAATTTATTACTGTATATATATTTGCCTATAGGTCGTACTTCTAGTTTACCATTGCTAAAGTGGGTATCTGCAGTTGACCTACTGACAGGTCGCACTATAAAATGAGTTAAGCTAAAAGGAATGCAGTTCGCTGGTAGACGTAACAAAATCTGATACATAGAAAATTTAAATATTTAGCTTTTTGGTAGCTACCAGTTAATCTGTAAAAGTGAGTAAATTTAGCATGCTTTTAGCATCTGATGATTCTGGTTTGCTTAGATTTTAAAGCCGTACTTGTAATTTGTATCGTAAACCGTATGAAACAATATTGTAGTGCAATTAAACTTTAGTCAATCAATACCTTGTTTCATAATAAAAAAACTTAATTTATAGACCTATAAACTTATGTTTCACAATTTATGTAAATATTTCGAGCGCACGGATACTAGAAGCGCAGCCGTGAACTGGTAGAAATGTTAAGGTATCTCATCATTGGTAGCATTGCTTAACAAATGGGACTGACATACTGGTACAATTTGGGAATTTCTAGCAGCATGAGGCCCATGAGTCTTTGTAGATATTTGATATATATTATATTTACGCATAAAACAGGCTTTGTAAGCTTAACACGTGACTAACTCATACGTTATACTTTCGAGTCATTGCGATCACCGGTTGACTCTACTTGGTGATAGAATTGTGCAGTTTCCCATTTATTCCAGTGGATAAATCTCACCCTGAATTATGACTGAGTTTTTGGTGATAAGAAATGCCACCAATCCATGAGAACCTACGGTAACCTGTAATGAAATGTAAGTAATCATTGTAATGTATTTGCTCACTCCTTACTATAAATAGATTAACCAAGGCTAAGTAAAATGTACCTGAAGACAAGATATCAGCTGCCTCAAGCATGCTGACAGGGTCTGAACATCCATAGCTATAATGAGAGAGGAGATAACTTCAACGGAAGACACCCCTGGCTTACAAGTCAGAGCTACCACTGAATTGAATAGCTCGCTCATATCAGTGTCATCGAGGAGACGACTCTTGCTTGGGCTAGTGGCAGCGCATACAATGTAATGGGTGAGGAGGTTGACTCTAGAAGCCACTAGAGATGTCTGCAAGTAAAATGTTTTTGATGCCATACATTGACTGGTTGATGACTAGCGTGAGACAGTTTACCGGTGCACGAAAAAGTTAGATTTTCACCTGCTCATGTTCCTCAGCATGACCATCAGCCACAACTGGCACTGCTTACAGGTGATCAGCTTTCAACGATAGAGTTATCACGCAATAATCTATTGCGAACCAATCAAAATAATGTTAACCTATTTTTACCCACCCCAATATTTTATGCTAATTTGGCAAAGAAATTGTATTAACTTGAGGAAAGATGAACAAATATAGTAATGATCGGCATTATGTAGTTCTGATAAAAAGCTACTTACTGAATAGTCATATCACTCAGCAGAGTGGCACATCTATTGATTACATATTTCTATGGCATATCTTAAAAATGTTGCCTAATACAGAAAGCTGAGAAAAATGATTTCAAACTCACTTGAAAAAAAATTGATTACACACACAAAACGTAACAAAATTGATTCGGCACGCACATGAAATAACAAAGCTGACTTTACACACTCTTGGGCTAACAAAGTTCAATATGCACACACCTCTAACCTAAAAAGATATTCTAGGAATAGACAACTTCTCTTACCAAAAGTTTAACAACATCACTACGCAGCAGTTCCCACTGCATGCTCAATACAATTAAGTTACATTTTTATTGCTGTCTAAGGGCACACAACCCTCAATTATATTTTATCAGTGGTCATGCAGCCTTGACTTATTTGTCTAGCTAGTCTGAACACGTTATATGGACTCTTTTATGGAGTGAGATTCGCTTAAGCGATGTTATGATTACCGCAGAGGGAGACCCAGGAGTATGGATGCTTAAGGGATTTGCAGGTCAATACCTTCTGGTGGTCCCACCAACTCTCTAATATTAATGCTATAAGTTGAAAATAACCCTAGGGTAAAAGGAAGGAGGATGATAAGTGCAATATTACCTCAGTCCTGGCAAGTAATATGATCTCTTCAATCACCATGTTAGTGACCTTTGAGATGCCATCCGCCATCTCCAACTTCCTGTGAGAAGATAGTGCCCATGCGCACCAATTTATCAGATCATTCGATAACGCCTGCAACTTTGACAGTTGGCCAATTTTATCTAAGAAAGACTCAGTTCTCTTCACACTCCATGATATTACAGAACTGACAGGCTTGTGAATGGTAGAGCTCAGCTAAAACAAATGATTGAAGGAGTCAACAGTGAGCAAAACAACCAAACATAATTTTTGTATAAAAAACTCGTCGACTGAGAAACATTGTGCTGCCAAAATATGCCAAGGTTGGATCCAAGAGGCATTTGCAGGCAGCATTAGAGTTGTGAGCAGTTTTCCTTTACTGTGCAAGTTGGACCATCATTAGATGCCCTACTCCAAACATCAAGCATTTCATTAGACTGTACGTAGGCCCTTTACTGTCTTGCCAAAGAATAAACTAACACCAATGTTGCTAGCGAGATCCGTAGGATAGAGGGATAAAACATACACAAAGAGCCACCTTTACAATCCCAAGAGCTAGCTTGAGTTGTCCTTCCTCTGTCCTTTCCCGTACCATCTCCATATCCAATTGCTGAAGGAAACATACAACAGGTAAGGTTGAAACATAATGAGAAGTACTGCACAACCTAGTGACATCATGACCACGAATGACATCAGTCAGCATGAATGCTGTCATACCTAATATAGGTATGTACATTATAACCCGTGATGTCATATCCTGTAGTGACACTGATAACGCCATAGTGACATAGCCAGTTATGAAGCGATGTCCATAGCCTACGGTGCCTGCACTAACCGAGCAATACTTGCTGATGTCAAAGCAGCTGTTGATTTCAAAAACTAGGATGGTACTGCAGTTTATGACTAGATCAAATGCAAGGCATGAGATGACAAGTGATGCCGATAGCAAAAAGGTCACGCCATGAGCATACTTGCCATAGCTCATGATACAGCAGAATAAAAAAATCACTAATCTAAGACTTATTGTTAACTCTTTAAGGCGTACAGTAATCCCTTCTACTGCACCGTGGTTACCTTCCAGACACCCATAAAATGGGAATCTCCACGAAATGGAAACTGCATGTAGATCTTTTTGAAGTGGTAAAAACAATTTTAACACTTCAGAAAACTTGAAGGATGGCTTGCAACAAAATTTACATTATAGTTATTTATTATCAAAAGGTTCACCATGTCTTACTCTGCTGTGTTGTAGGTGTAAAATATGTGGAAATGTGATTACAAGCTCTTAAAAGCTCAAAAATGAAATGTCAATCGCAGCCATCATGAAAACGATGAAGGTTGGAATCCCTTTATTTTGATGATGTACCCTACTCGACGTGGTTATTGATTTGACACGTGATGTAATCACGTGAATTGAAAGGCCAATAAAAGGCTCAATATAAAACGTCTCGTAGCACTATTTTATGACAAACACTTCGGGTTCTACCGAAAAGTCCTTATCAAATATAGACGCTCGCTACTTTACAGTTTCGTTTCAGCTTGGTCTAATCATCTAGTTGTAATCTGATCATGTGACCTATACTTCCTAGCAAATGACTATCACAAGTGACCAACAGGCTCATCACGTTTGTCAGAGAATGATATGCACTCCTTCGGGCTCTAGGTTAAAAAATTAAACTAATTTTTAGGCTAGCTTTTGAGATATCAGTGCTCAACGTGACAGCATTACGATGATGATGAAATAGACGCGTAAGGACAATAGACATGGTTTTATTGAATGCGTGAAGTAGATTCGTGAAAATATTTCGACGAATGAGGTTGCATGAAAGTGTGAACAGAAGCACATCGTGTTCAACTACGTCCCATTGGAGCTGTTTTAGCGAGGGATTCCAACCTACTGCTTTTTGTGATGGCTGAGATTAACTGTTCGTTTTTGAGCTTTTTAAGAGCTTGTAATCACATTTTCACATATTTTGAACCTACAACACAACAGAGTAAGACATGATGAACCTTTTGATACCAAATAACTATAATGTGAATTTTGTTGCAAGTCATACCAATACCTTTCATACCAATAGGCAGTTATGCCTCAGAGAAAAGACTGACTGCGCTACACGTGTCTAAATGAAGGTCACCCGCCGCTAGAGAGGATGCAATTTACAAGATAACTCTCGCATAATAAATTGGTGAAGTGTAAACTAACATTTTTAAACCTTTCAACATTTTAATTTTCCTCTCCACCCTCTTCAACTTTGCTTACAACACTTTCAAACTCATATGCTGGATTCTACTTGAGGTTTAGAGCAGAATATTTCTTCTAATTTTACACTGTTTTGAAATATTAGTAAGTTCAGGTAATCACAAGTTGACGCATGACTATACACTACCAAAAACCATTGCGGGGAATAATGAAAACATTCTCCAAGAGTGTTTCTCTTGATTAAAAGCTTTTGTCTGCAAATGTGCTATTTAAAACGAAATGAGTCAAATCAAATACCGGGTCAGTTTTCTAGCAAACGCATTAAACACAATTTTGCTAGTTTTTATCTCAGTTAATATTAGATTAGCCAAGATAAATTTATGTTAATAAACCTGACTTTTCATTGTGCCTGCGTGTGTTAGTGTTTTGCGTGTGTTAGCGTTTTGCGTGTGTTAGCGTTTGGCGTGTGTTAGCGTTTTGCGTGTGTTAGCGTTTTGCGTGTGTTAGCGTTTTGCGTGTGTTAGCGTTTTGCGTGTGTTAGCGTTTTGCGTGTGTTAGCGTTTTGCGTGTGTTAGCGTTTTGCGTGTGTTAGTGTTTTGCTTGTGTGTATTTTCAAATTTTTTCGGCCAATTTAGTCCAAACTTAGCGTGCATATTCTTTTACGTCATCAAAAATAATTGGTTTAAACTCCGTGTGATTCCTGAGAACCAGTCTCTTACACACCCATGTGATTAGCAACTCAAGAATGTGTCTTCACAAGCTTTAAAGGTTGTTAACAAAAATCGCGTTCAACTACGTCACATTTGAACCGTTTTGAAAAGGGATTCCAAACTACGGCATTTTCGTGATGGCTGCGATTAACTGTTCATTTTTGAGCTTTTAAGAGCTTGTAATCACATTTCCACATATTTTGGACCTACAACACAACAGAGTAAGACATGGTGAATCTTTTGATACCAAATAACTGTAATGTAAATTTTGTTGCAAGTCAACCTTATGGAGAATTGCCCTTCAATGGAAAGTTGTCGTGAAAGCAGTGAAGCAATTTCAGTTAAAAATCGACTCACCATCTAATTAAAAAGGAAAGAGACCCCGGGCGACCAGGGTTATAATAATACTATTAGGTTATAATAATAATCCTCACCTTATCTAGATATTCCTTGTGTTTTTTAAATGAAGACTTATGAGAGCATATATGGCTGACGAGTAGGTCTGTGGCAGCATTCTTGCAAACCATCTACAATGTAACAATAATAATTTTTTACCTACTCTCCTTCTCGAGAACACAACTGACCGTTTAACCCACATTCCATATCAGTTCCTTTTACAGGAGTCCTCTATTCTACTAAATGTCTAAAATTACAGAAACAACATGGAATAGCTACATATGTGTCCTCATCTGGAGGAATTATATTACCTGGCTAAATTTCAAGAAAAAAGTTTAATTTTTGAATTTTGCAATTTAATTCTTTGCAAAAACTTGAATTTCTTTGCAAAATTTCGGACAAAATTTTTCGAGGCTACCAGACCTACAAAAATACTGAAATTTGATTAAGAATACAATGTATTTGGTCTACAAACTTATTTACACAATTCTATCTGTCAGGAGTGATAACAAACTACTAAAGGTATTTGCAGATATCCCTTATTTCACTGAGAAGACAACTCAATCAAACAGAACGCTGTAAAATGTATTATATTGTCAAGTACCGAAACTCGCTAATGCCCCTTGTAAATGTCATGACTTTCACCTTATTTAAAAAAAAGTAGAGTGTTGTATAATGCATTATTTCAGGACTGCTAAAAAACTGCAAATATTCACTTGAACTGAAGTTTCGCTCTTCCTACAACTTGCGACTTATCGATCATGTTGACAGGTTCTGATTAAAACAGAGAGCTATTGCTTACTGGATGCCGATTAATTAAAAGAAATTGATAACATCTGTCATAATTAATTACTCTCTTAAATGTACAAGAACTACCTAAAAATGTTAAAAAACAAGTGCAGTAGATAATATTTTCAGTTTTCAATAAATATTTTTACTGTACTTTAACGAACCACATTCATAGTATTTTTTTGATGGAACTTGTTAAACAATAAACAGCTACTTTATAAGGCAGCGCTGCTTAGTGAATTTCATTACTTTATGCAAGTAAGAAAACAACAGGTTACTAAAGAATAGTTGTATTATGCTTTATGTTTTGTCATATTTTGCTAGTAAATCAATAAATCAATATATCAATGAAGAGAGTAAACACAATTGTATGAACAGAATGATAATTATTACATAACATATGTCGCAAGATATCTGTAGGATTCTACACAATACTACTACTAGCTGCTTGCTTTCATGTCTGACATTGTTGTAAAGAGCTTTCCGTGGTTGAGCAAAACCGGTGGTGAGTAAAGATCAATGTCGATATATATGAAGCCACAATAACCACGAATAAAAAGGGGAACACGTTTGCTATTTTACAGTATTTGAAGTTTGTTGTCTAACGTCACACGTGGAACATTCATCAAACCATTAGGGATGGTTACCCTCTGGAGTGAGAGTGGAAAATCATTAATTGTTGACTGGTTGTGAAATTGCTTCACAACAAATTTTTACACAATTCAAAAGATATAGAGATAGCAACTCCTGCTACAAGAATATCTTAGCTATCATAGAAATAAGGCTACCCAATTTTTCATGAAACTTTGTAAACACCACTCAGATGTGACGAGTAATAGAATAAGCGTGGACGTGTAGATAAACCTGGAGTTATCCCACATGCATCATTTTCAATAACAAGCGAATGACACAGTAATTACTTAATCGATTAAAAGATGAACCCGGAACGAGAACAATGGAAACATTTAAGCATTCACCAGCATGTCTATTATACAGGAAATGGTTGGTTATCATAGCAGACAAACAGTAAACATTTGCCAAGAATTCAAACCACACCTTTCAATGATATATTAGGCACCATAAGCACACTCAATGCTAACCTGATGTACCATTGCGTAGCTCAATATTCTCAAATATACTGTTACAATCTATATATATACATGTATTTCTCATAGAATGTGTGTGGATCTGTCTGTCATTCCGGCTATAGCTATAGCACAGATTGATTATTTTACCGATGCGGCCACGCGTTACGATGTCCCTGTTAAGAAATATTTTTTGTAAGGTTCAATTAGTATATCTGGGGTCAAGGCCAATTCTTCTCGTCGAACACTTATATCGTCTTCGTGGAAAGAGCCTCTACATTCTCTCACCGTTCAATCAGACAAAGACAGTCCGATATCTCATTTTTACATTTGTACCAATGTCGAAAAGTACCAGTATCGTCGTATTCAAAGTTTTGATGGATAGCTTCTGGTGGAACAGTAACCTCTTTTGTACACGCATGCTTCTATGCAATGAATTGTTATTATTAATTCAACATATGCAGGATTTTTATTTTGTTTCCTCAGTTTGTATTAATCGTATCATCTTTCATTGTAATCGTAGCAAAACCAACTTAATTTAGCAATTACTTGCTAATTATTTCACATTTACAGCTAAACCTTTTTATTAGAGCTGCACAACAATTATAAAAATAAATCGCGATTAATAACTGGTCTGAACCCGTTAATCTTCGATTAATCTTAGAATTAATCTAGTAAAAACCTGCATACTCGAAAACAAATAATACCGCTACTTAGAAATTAATTATTTTTGAGACAATTATTTATATATTATATATTATAATTGTATATATAAACACAGTTTATTCACATTATCCGAATGAAGAGATGCCCTTTTTCTACATACAGTATTGCCAGCTTTAGAGAATAGCCACTCACAGGGGACAGTAATCAGTAGTAGTTATTCACTATGTTTCCATGGTGCGCAGTACTCTGATGCAGCCACTTCCGAAGTCGAGAGGATTGTACGCTTACATACTGCGCAGTGGTTTTCAGCAAATTAGCCAGAGAAGAGAAATTGTATAAATCGAATCGCCGGATGAAGAGATAAAGTCTTGGTGGTTCATAATCACTATGTTTCCATGATGCGCAGTACTTCGATGCAACCCCCTCCGAAGTCGAGAGGATTGTACGCTTACATGCTGCGCAGTGGTTTTCAGCAGTGGTTTCGTATTAACCGACGCTTTTCAACCTAGTGCCTAAGGGAACAGTACGGTTAGGCATGGTTTCGTATTTCTTTCACCGCTAGAGGCGCACTAACTGGAGATTCTGGTTAATGCGCCCTAGCGGTGAAAGAAAAAGCCACAGATTAGCCGCACCGTTATATAAGCCGCATGGCTCAAATCGTCAGAAAAAAGTAGCGGCTAATAGTCCGAAAAGTACGGTAATCACTTCATCATCCTCGTAGGAGCAGACCATAATTAAATTTAAGTGAAAAAAGATCGGAAGAATAGCAAAAACAAGATAAGCAGGATAACTTTTGTATTAGTTTATGGCGCTCGAAGAATCTGTCTCCACAGCATGAGAGCTATGCGCAGCCACTGCGCAAATGCTGTTTCCTTGTTGCGATTTTGCACTGGCTTCGCACTGATCAGTGCGAAGACGCCGTTTCCATGATTCGGAGAGAGTGCAACTCCGAAGTCCTGCGCATCATGGAAACGTAGTGATTGTCTGCGACAGCTGGTGATGATTTCTGAGCGGTAGGATGAGAATTAGTTAAATGATATTTTAATGATGATGTGCTGCGATGGTAGGCAAATTCTTTCTGGCATATATTGCACTTCACTTTCTTGTTATGCCTACCCCAACATATGAAAATGCACTAATGCAGTAAGGAGGACATTTTTCTGCTTTCACGTTTCAATAAAGTGTCAATCTTATATTACTATCATTCTAAAGGTGAAGTATGACTGATTGTTTTGAAAAACGAAGATGTATGCATAATTTACCTAAAAAAGTTTTTAAATATAAACAAAAAATAGGCTGTAAAATATTAAATAATACTGAAATCGCTTTTGTTGCTACTACCTAGAAACATGTTCAAACAACTAACAACATGGCCGCTTACAACTAGATCGACACCGCGCTTGTGTCTTTGTATCGTATAAACAAGTTTTATGTTAGTGACTCACTTCATTTTTTCATAGTTGAGTGCAAAATAATTGTGGTTGCATCTAATTGGTAAAAAGGTGTTGCTTGTCATAATATTTATTTGTTAGTAAATTAAAGGGTAGTAACCTGCTACGTTAAGGTTATATTGTGGCGGAAGCCGGGCCACAAATTTATTTCTTCTATTTTATATACTCGCATATAATTACTTGTATGTATATATTGCATGTTGTGTCTGTATTTATTATGTCTCTAACACTTTAATTATATCGCTAACACTTTATAAGTTTGGCCGTAATTAAGCCAACGTGTTAGCGAGTCTATTTATCATTTATTCTTATATGGTTTGTTACCTGGTTCCATTATATGGTCCGGGAAATTTATATATACATATATAGAGAGCGTTCTCGTTAAGAGAGCAGAGTAGTCGCAGCTCCACAACAAATGGAAATTCTTTCGGAATAAAATGAACGAAAAACCATACTCATGTCTCTTACAATTTATGCAACATTCATTACAATTTAGATCGTGCCTTGACAAAGTTTGAAAAATTTTACAGTTTTTTTTATTTTCTTTCTTAATTTATTTCAACTACACAAAACACTTCTCTCATGATATGTAGTTTGAAAGTTAGAATGGCAAATCTTGTTATATGTTAAATACAAATCCATTTTCTGCCCAAAGACTTTTTTATTACCCGGGCTACGACGGGTTGTACAGCCAGTATAGCTAGTATTTCTATAACTGTGAACATGAATGACATACAGGCACCTCATGCACACACCCCCAATGCACAGGTAATCTAACAGCATCCTTAGGCTAACAGTTGAAGGACATCTCCGTTAAAAGAATACCTGTACTTAGCTTATTACCTTATTAGATTATACATGACCTTGACCTAACAGCCAAAGGAGCCCAACAATCAATACTTTCTACAGAGCTGGTACTAACCAGAGAAATAGGCAGTTGTTCGAAGGTGCTAGCAATGAGCTCTAAATCGACTGAGTCGATCAGGCTTGTATCAATGGCTGACGAGGACATCAGTTGACAAAAAAGCATTGCATATGTCTTCAGTAAGGAATCCCTTTCACCCTACACAAATAGAGTTGTGTAAAAATTATATGAGGCATTAGACAAGTAATGCATGGGGAGACAACTCTTCAATTATTTTCAGCACAGACTATTTTGTTACACATTTTAAAAATAGTTTTTGTTGCAAGCTATCTCAATAACTCAACAGCACATGCAATCTAACGAATCCATTTATTCCAAGTAAATATTCTTACAGCCGTTAACAGCATACCTAACGACTATATGACCTTGACCTACTAAAATTATTTGAAAATCAGAATTTATAGCTTCTAAAATGGTGCCGTAACTGATTATTAGATTTAGACTAGCTCGAATTACTCAAATTCATTGGGTAAAGAAACGGAGCCAACGGCAACTACATTATCTGCCACTATTTATACGCTATTTTAAATCTTGAGCGAATGTGTAGCAACCAAATTAATGCTTTTCAATAATCTGCCTCGAGCTTTTGAATATCTGAATTACGAATTGGCCAGGCACACTCAGAAATAAACAAATGCAAATATTTTCATTTAAAAGTTAGAATGGTAAAAGTTTTATATGTTGATTAAAATAATTTTTCTATGCACCAAGGTTTTTATTACCCGTGCAATGTCGAGCATTCATAGTCTGTAATAACATGATCAGTATAATACAAATTATCTTATTGGTGATATAATACAGCAGGACAGGTTTGTGCATTATAAAATGTGTTACTTACACAAATTTAATAACATACCTTTTTAAAATCATGAACAAACTAATAACGTACTAAACATTTACATAGTAATGCCTCTCTCCTTAATCATCACATACAAGTTCTATGGGGTCAACATGGACTAAACTTTAGGATTCACTGTTGACATACGTGACTTCAGATTTGAGATAATAAGATTAATAACAGTGCTATCCATCCTAAACCTGCCTAAGGTTGTCAAGTGATGCGGTTGAATTGAATAGTATTTTTCCATGGCAACCTTGGAGCAGATGACTCCAATTTAATCAGGAGTTATTTCCTCACGACGAAAGTTTTAATGTACACGAGTTAGGCAGGCTGATGGCAACAATGACTTGCTGCTTATATAATCAGGCTGCCAACTATATACACGATTAACTAAAATGCTTATCACATCACCTCCTTACCAGCCAGAAGTGTTTGGAGAACTTTGTGTAGGATAACCTAATCTTCATGTACTAAAATAGTTACGGGTGTATTGCCGTCACACCTAACTTTTTGAAAATGCATTTGCTAAGAAACTTATGCTTATTGCACATTGCTTCCTATAAATACTAGCAATATTATATTGTTATATATTATATTGTTATATATTATATTGTTATTGCAATAGTTTGAAAGTCAACTACGTATTGTATTATATAAGTTTATGTTTTATTGTTTTATCAAACTTGTTTAAATATTACAAAAAATAGAAATGCATACTTTTCCATTTTAAATGCTCTGAAAATATAAAAACAACCAATTCTTCGCAATTTAGAAATATTTTTGCTATATACGCTTAGATGTGTTGTATAGACAGCAATAACAATGTGTAGTTGGCAACATTCGACTACTCGTGGTTCAGCATGCTATATCCAAGGGAGACAAATCCAAAACTGGTTGCCACAAATTAAATTATGAAGAAAATTATTACTGTGTTCAACTTGTATAACTCTCATTTAGACATCCTTTAAACAAGGCTGGTCAGACACTAGTATTAATACTATCAATAATCATCTGTTGTAAAATATATAAAATTTACCACGGTTAACGTACTAATGGTATGTTATCACAGTAACTTACATGATAATGTAAAATGGTAGGTTTCCATGGTAACTTACCATAATAAAGATGGTTGTTAAAGCTGATTGTTAGACACTTACCTGTAAATTATCAGCTGTAAGTAGTAGCTTGAGCCCCACAAGGCTGACATGAAGCATGACAGACTGAATTATATCATCAACAGCTTGCAGGGGCAGACTCTGCAGTATTTCTATGCTCAGAAGTAGAGAAGACAACTGTTGCTGAGTTAGAGTGTGCCTAGGGAGTGCCAGAACTTGGCTAGTAGCCTCAGAGAGCCTGTAATAATAGCAGCTAGCTAGTAACAATAGATGAGTTGAAAAGAGCATTGAACTATCTCAAACATCATGGATCAATTGATTCAACACTCGGAAGCCTAACCCTGTACACACAAGCAAGCCTTTGGTCCTAGACAGTGTTAACAACTTTCAATCAACTGTGAAAGTAATTAGGGTAGCACAACCCCTTTTGAATTGAATATCGTATTAAAGCTACAAGCTTGTAGAACTCAATAGAAAAAAATGGTAATTAAATATAGCAAATCTTTTTTTTCAAACTCCTTCAATGATGCTATGTTTTAGACTTGGCTGGAGAAACATAATGGTTGGTGTAAACCGAGCCTGATAAAGTGTGTATATTTCTAAGGATAGTAAACATAATATTTTAGTGTAAAGTTCTTGTTGCTGAAGAAAAGAAGCTTTTTATTTTGATTTTTTAGTTAGCTTGCCTAATTTTTAACTTCAGTACAAAGAATTTTAATTAGTATGTCTTCAGAAGCTAATGTTCTGAGGGCAGCCATTTATTATTTCTCGGTCGGTTAGAAGTGCCGATCATATTTTGGCAATATCTCCAGAACTAATAGGTTAATCAACTTAAAACTTTTGAATTATGCTGAAAACATTTATTGCGCAAAGTGATCAAAGTTTCGTAACTCTACGTAAATCGGAAGCATAGAAGCGCAAAAAGAACTAGTGTTCTGACAGCAGCCATTTTTCATTTCTCGTTCCGATAGAAGTGTCGTCGATATTTTTGCTATATCTCCAGAACCGATAGAAATCTTGGAATTACACTAAAATTTTATACCACACAGAGCCACCAACATTTCATAATCTTCCATAAACCAGAATTTCATAAAAACAAAGTGAAAGTCTCGGGTGTAGGATCAGGTGAATACATATTTCCGAGTTATCTCAGGGCCAGGCTTCAAAATGTTAATAGTCAGGTTTACTTCCAATTCTGCTTGACAACTAATAAAGAACACATTATAATCAAGATTTGTAACACTGTGACGCTAAAGCCTGGTTCCCATATACATCGCAAAGCACCGGCGGTAATATCGCGCAGCAAAACACTTGCGGTGCTCGGCACAGTTTAATGTTCACATAATAGCCACATCGTTAATAATATCGTAAACATAATTGCGTAATCAAATAAAATGTTCGCTCGCCATGCCGTTTTTATAATGGTGACCTTTACCCGTACAGTGCATTTCGGGAAGGTTTTGCCTGCGGCCGTTTGCGAAATTTGAACAGTGCTAAACTATTGTGATGCCGCCGGCAACTACCGGCGATCCTCGGCGCATACGTTCCCATTTCATCGCTAATAGCCTGCGGTGTGTCGCCGGTGCTTTGCGACGTATATGGGAACCCGGCTTTACTCTTATACTTATTGTTATACTTACTGCTACACTTACTGCTACACCTACTGCATACTTATTGCAATAGAACTCCCACAGTCCGCCAAATATACATTGTATATGTACAAATAAAAACAATTCATAAGTAAATCAGTTAATGATCTCCAAAGCTAAACATTCCTATTGTACCTTTTTCTGACAGAAGAAATCTTTGGTGTTTACCTACCGATACCTGCTGAGAAAAGCTCTTAACAGAGTGAAGCTTCTGCTGCTGCTACTCCTTTCTATCTGATGATAAGAATTTAGTAATTAATCAGATGTAAATAGAATAAAAAAGAAACCAACCTTTCAAAAACTTCAGCAGCAGATGCTGACCCGATAACCTCCACCAGAACTTGAAAATATGTCGTTAGCGTCTCCGGTTCCTTACTTGGGTCTTTACGGCGCTTCTTTGACCGTGGTGGACCACTGCAACAGCGAGGATAAAGATGAATGCATTACAAGATAGGATGACTAATAAATTTAATTCCCAGATCAGATCAATTTCTCCAGTCTTCATCCTTGTTTAATCTAGATATCAAGACTGCAACAAGCTTCACAGCAAGCTGGAGCACTGCGGTATTCATGCTCAATGTTTTACATGCTTGCTGTATATAACTCATACACTAAACAATGATGTCAGAGCTTTGATTAGGTGATAACCAAGTGGTTTAAAATGGAACAAATAAAGCTAAGATGCTAATACTTCGTTGATGAGTTGATCACATTTTTTTCTATAAAATATGAAAATGTTTAAAAGGTGGATTTTATTTTTTTGTCTAGATTTATGTGAATCCATTAATTAAAAACATAATATTACGCATTAATTTTGTAATTTAACATTTTGAAGCCTGAGATAACGCTGAAATATGTTTCTCCACCTGATCCTACACCCGAGTAAACTTGTATTCCTAGTTTTGCTTTGTTTTGACACACTTTCGGTTCATGGAAGATTATGAAATGTTGGTGGCTCTGTGTGGAATAAGATTTCAGTATAATTCCAATGTTTCTATTGGTTGTTGATATATAGCTAAAATGTCGACCACACTTTCATTTCGACGAGAAACGAAAAATGGCTGCTGACAGAACAGTAGTTCTTTTTTGCACTTCTATGCTTGCGGTTATGAAACTTTGATCGTGTCGCGCGGTATACGTTTTTAACAAGTTGATAGGACTATTATTTGGAATACTGTCAAAATAAAAAAATATCTTCTAACAGACTGAGAAATGAAAAATGGCTGCCGATAAACCACCATTAGTTTTTTGTACTTTTGGTTTACAAAAGTACAAAAAAAAACTATCAACTTGTTAAATAACTATGTTTTTAACAAGTTGATAGGACTATTATTTGAGATATTGTCAAAATAGAGAGGGCACTTGTAACAGACCGAAAAAGGAAAAATGGCTGCCGGTAAAAATTAGTTCTATTTGTATTTCCGCTTCACAGAAGGATTACTAAACCTTATTGATTTCTGTGGTAAATATTTACAGCATAATTCAGAAGTTTCAAACTGATTAGACTTTGAATTATTTGATTAGTTCTTGAGATATTGCTGAAATACCGAGAGTACTTCTTACCGACCGAGAAATGAAAAATGGCTGTTAACAGAACATTAGCTTCTAAAGATATACTGATTGAAATTCTTAGTACTGAAGTTAAAAATTAGGCAAGCCAACTAAAAATCAAACTAAAAGCTTCTCCTCAGCAACAAGAGTTTTACACTAAAACTATTTATTTATTCATAACAAATGTACACAATCAATCAGATATCAGACTCAGTGTACTGCAATCATTTGTTTCTTCAGTTATCTCTAAAACATTACATCTTTAAAGGTTGACTTGCAATAAGAATCACATTACAGTTATTTGATATGAAAAGATTCACCATGTCTTACTCTGCTGTGTTGTAAATGCCAAATATGTGGAAATGTGATTACAAGCTCATAAACGCTCAAAAACGAAAAGCCGCCGTAGAGTGGAATCTCTTTATTTATTTGACGTATTCATTACAGTTTGGTTATCGTCTTGTCACGTGATGTTCTCACAGGAATTGAACGGCCAATAAAAAGCTCAATATAAAACTTATTGTAGCACTAGTTTATGACAAACACTTTGGGTTTTACCGAAGACCCCGTATCAAATATAGATGCTCGCTACTTTACAGTTTTCTTTCGGCTTGCACTAATCGTCAAGTCTTAATCTGATCATGTGACCCAATACTTCGAAAATAATTTTTGCAGAACTTTTCGATTATCTCAAGTAACGAACAGGCTCGTCATGATTGTCAGACAATGATATGTACTCATTCGAGCTAAGGTTGAAAAGTTTAACGATTTTTTACGGTAAGTTATAAGATATCAGTGCTAAAAGTGACAGCATTACAATGACGATAAAACAGACGCGTAAGAACAATAGACATGGTTTTATTGAATGCGTGAAGTATATTTGTGAAAATATTTTGACGAATGAGATTGCATGAAAGTGTAAACAGAAACCATCCTGTAACAAGTACGTCCCATTTGAGCCGTTTTGGAAAGCGAATCCAAACTACTGCGGTCTCGTGCGGCTGCGATTAACTGTTCATTTTTGAGCTTTTAAGAGCTTGTAATCACATTCCCACATATTTTGCACCTACAGCACAACAGAGTAAGACATGGCGAATCTTTTCATATGAAATAACTGTAATGTGAATTTTATTGCAAGACAACCTTTAAAGAAGTCTAAAAAACTATATCTGCTATATTTAACTTCTGTTTTTTTGATTGAGTTCTGCAATTTTGAGCTTCAATATGAAATTCATTTCAAGACGATTTGTGCTTTTCTAAGTGCTTTCACCGTCAAATAAAAGTTGTTAATACTGTCTAGGATCGGGTGAGGAAACTTGCTTGTATACAAAAGGTTAGCCTTCCAAGAGTTAAAACTTTCTGTTTTCAATAAAGCTCAAACAAATTAGGAGAGATAGTGAGAGCTGATAAAGGCTTCTCACATCAAAAGTTTTACCCTACATTGCCAATGCTGATTTGCACAAATTGTCTATTGAAGAACAATACGAGACTATAGATGTTTCTAATAGATGTTCGCAAAAACTTAAGTTGATGAGAAGAAAACTTCTGGTCAACAATATGAACATAGAAACATCAATCGCTACAAAAAGGTTCATATAAGGCATAGATGTATAAAAATACCTCTGTGACTAAAATACTATTCTTTATCTCTTATTTATAGGAAAATGGTTGGCTAACTTAACGTCTACATGACTCCAGCAGCCTACAGCACATCAATGAAGAATATAGATTCACACAGCAGCCCTGCTACAGCAATTCAATGATGAATATAGACTCACACAGCAGACCTGCTACAGCAATTCAATGAAGAATATAGATTCACACAGCAGCCCTGCTACAGCACATCAATGATGAATATAGATTCACACAGCAGCCCTGCTATAGCAATTCAATGATGAATATAGATTCACACAGCAGCCCTGCTACAGCACATCAATGATGAATATAGATTCACACAACAGCCCTGCTATAGCAATTCAATGATGAATATAGACTCACACAGCAGCCCTGCTATAGCAATTCAATGATGAATATAGACTCACACAGCAGCCCTGCTATAGCAATTCAATGATGAATATAGACTCACACAGCAGCCCTGCTACAGCGCATCAATGATGAATATAGATTCACACAGCAGCCCTGCTACAGCACATCAATGATGAATATAGATTCACACAGCAGCCCTGCTATAGCAATTCAATGATGAATATAGACTCACACAGCAGCCCTGCTATAGCAATTCAATGATGAATATAGACTCACACAGCAGCCCTGCCGTGATCTTGCAGCAACATGGGTGATAGAAAACAGATTAAGTATTACCTAATGATTTAATTAGTGTTAGTGTAGTTCGTGAGAAGTAAAATAAAAAATTCAAATATAAAAAAATGAGATCTGACTAAAAAATATTCAATCGCTGGTTTGCAGACTTCGAATAGATTCTCAGTTGATCGCTGCCAATGAATTCGCACCCTTACATTTCAACGATTTAAAGTTGCACTTTATCGATTTTTCCAAGATTAGCGATGTACATGTATGTTTCAAAACAGAACTTTTAAAAGTAGACTTGCTTGCTTTAATTCATGCATCGTACGCCTGTTGAACTAAGACGCCAAGATACCTGATCAGAATTTTTTTTATTATTATTAATATCTCTCTATATTACAAAACAGAAGCAGAATTTTCCACTTGCTATACAAGTATTACTGCAAAGGTTGCATGAAGGACAATCGCTTTTAGTAAAAAAGACTTTATTATGCTAGAAAAGTTAGGCCTAGGAAGTGGTCAGCACTGGTGAAGTGAGAATCTGTACAATCGGTAGGTTCAGCTATTTCATGAATAAGGTAATAAAATAAACAAAAAGGTAATTATCTCATCATTGTCGCATGAGCAACCTATCATTGGCAATAGTAGTCGAAATATACCGGTATGGTGGTGTGATGAAATGTGCCAGATTTTCTTACCTCCACTGGGCAGAGCTTAACTGTGTATTAACTGGTTATTATCGATTTGAATCGATCAACAGTGAGTGTTTCTGTGACGTTGAATAGTAGTCTCACTGTGCGTACCTTCGCACAAATTTTGCAAAGTGAAATGGCGTTGAATCTGGTCAGATTTTACTGGTTCTACGATTCTGACTGGAAGCAACTCCGAATCCATTCAAAGCATAGAAACCCAAAAATAGACAAACTAATATAAAAAAAAACTATTCTGTTACATTTGCAAGTAGTTAAATGGTATTACGCCACTGAAGAAAGCTTGCTTTGAAATCAATTGTCAATCAATAATCAAACAAGCCAAGTACAGCTTGTGCTATATTCAGAGACTGCAAGACCAGCAAATCTGTTTTTAGCAGATGATGTTAAACACTGTCAACATTCTTTAGATTAATCACTATAGTATTGTTACCTTAGAAAGACAAGCTCCATTCATTAAAGCGTTTCCTAGGTTTAGGAATTGTCTTCTCATTTTTTTTAAAGGAAAGATAATAACACTCTGAGATTTGCTTTTATGTAAAACTCAAACTAATAATAGCTAGTGATATATAAAGAGGCTAGCCTGTGAGCCATGAATACTCACTCTTGATCATCGATCTTGGTGAAGGCTGAATGGATGCTAAGGATCAGCTTTTGAACAATAGCTCCATGTAAAGGTGACTGGCCCAAAGACGAACAACTGCTGAGGAGCAAATGGAACTCATCATAGCTGGAGAACTCGTGAGACTGTTTCTGGGTGACTCTACAGCATAATGTCTATTCATGCACACAATGACAGCCTCGTATCACAGGCTATTTGAAGGTACAGCAACAGACTAGTATCATAGCCCATTTGAAGATATAATAATAGGCTAGTATCACTGTCTATTTCAAGGTGCAGTCAATATCCATACGTTAAAAAGCAGGCATTACCGTAATCCCTGAAATACAAAAGTTGTCTTCTTTTTATAACTTCAATAGCTTCTAGTGCATGACAATTCCAAAAAAGTAGCAAATATGCAACATTACACGTAGGCGAGTAATTTGCGTGTAATTGACATGATAATTCATTATGTTGACAATTTTAGACAAAAAAGGGTTGAGATTTGACACTTTTCCCACGGTCAAATATGACTTTGTGCCAGATAGGACCTCAGTCTATTGATTGTAGATGTGGTCAACTCACCAGCAAGTCACCGTTGTTACTTTTTACAACACACGAAACTGTTGCCTGCTAAGGCTTGATGTATCCACTCTTTGTGTGGGACAAAGCCACTTTCTAAATTGAGATTCGTTGAACAAAAATCTAATGTACCTATAATCACGAATCTCTTCAAAACGAAGCAAAGAATTTTTGTTAAATGCGAAATATAAAATTTGAAAAAAGTTATGCTATACAAAGCAGAGTTAAATAAAAGAACGTAGAGTTGAATTTAAAACTCTAAATGCATAGGGAAAACATAATATGGCATTTGCTTTTTCAAATTAAACACAAACATATACTTATTTTATTACCACCTCTCTCTAATTCAGACTTTACCTGCAATATTATTTGACATGCTCATCATATATTGTGCATTCTGGAATATGTAGTGTTAGTGACACACACAGCATGTGATGCCAGTCAGCAGGTAATTAACCACTAGTCATTTCGTACAGTTTCTCATGCTAGTGATTGACGCCCTTTGACTCGTAAGTTCTGCACGGGCTATTATTTATCTGTTCTTATCGAGTAAGCTATAATGGCTTGTCGACAATAATTCATTGCGTTGACAATTTTAGACAAAAAAGGGTTGAGATTTGACACTTTTCCCACGGTCAAATATGACTTTGTGCCAGATAGGACCTCAGTCTATTGATTGTAGATGTGGTCAACTCACCAGCAAGTCACCGCTGTTACTTTTTACAACATAATCTTATACAAACACTCAAACAAAATCTAAATGGAGTAGACACCCCTACAACGTAAATAATCTTTTTTGGGAACGTTCATGTTATAGAGATTTTACGTTATATGAACAATGAAATATGTAAATTACCTAATCCGTTCCAAGATTGCCCCAACTCACCCATTTGACCTTTTAAATAAGAAAAAGACTAAACCAAACTGTTATATTTAGTAACTGTACCGTAACTGTGGTATAATTGGTTTGTATTGACAACTTTTTACGATTAGCGTTCATAAAGTGTTAATTGTTACACTGATTTATTGTTAAAGGGAGAACACACCTGCAATGTCGATTTGAATTGATTTTTTTGCTTTTTTTGAGACAGCAAGGTCTATACTGTAAAAAATGAAAAGACTGAATAGCTGTGCAGCTATATATTATCCTTTCTTTATCAACATGCCTGATGATCTCTCACAGCACGCTAGACTGCGAGGGAACTAGTATATATAATAGAGATGCCCAAAACATGTCATTTCTATGCCAAGAGCTGCAAGAGAGAAAACGATATTTTTCCAGCCAACTATGGGACCCCATTATTCAAATTGAATTTGAATAATGGGGGTCTCAAGGTTAGCTTGAAAAATATCCTTTATTCTCAGTTCTCATTATGCAAATTGAACTTGAGCGCATGAGCCGACTTGACGATTAATTTCATATGTAATTTCTTACATTATACAGAGAAAATTTTTTTCGTAAGCTTAATACTTTAAGTGGAATTTACGTTATTGGAGCATCTATGTACGCTACTAAAACTATCCGTAGTAGCCGCAACTTGTGATTATACCTGAGTGGGCAATGTGCTGACTCCTGATCTGCTGCCTGCACCATCTTTGCATTTAGCATCGGTAACGAGAGTACTTCATTCTGTTGGCAGCAATGCCTGAAACAATAGCAAGAAGTCAAGACGCTACGTAATATATGCTATGTACCAAAGATGGTGCAACGCGAAATTTCACAAACTTCCAACATCGACTTCATTTTTATATTCAAATAAACACACCAACTATTGTAAATTTAGATTTGCCTCCTCCTACCTACCTTGCTGTGACAATCTACCTAAATGCTGTCAAATATGCATGTTACCACTAGCTATTTAATCACATACGCATATTTAGCGACAATCTGGAAAACTAGGCTATTTATATACATCTAGCGCAGATATAAGACAATCTATATGTATTGTTTAAACGAGTTAGGAGGCAGATTAAGGTTGGCAGAGTAAACCATACATACAAGGGAGGCAGCTGAAGGATGGCTAAGACGTCATACATTCACCTCAGCATCATTCCAAATTGGCTCGCTACATTGACCCTTCAACCTCTGTTACCACATAACGTTTATCCATAATAGTTTAATCCTAGCTCATCCTCCAAAAAATTTGATTTGCTTTGTAAGACACTCTTACGCTGTAGGCACATCTTGTTGAAATATAAAAATTGCTGCACTACCTGACATAACTTGACAGGTGGTTCACACAGATCCCTGTCCATGACTGATTAAAACGGGTGTCTCTAGCCACTCCTTATTCACCACACCAATGACCAAAAACTGAGAGATCAAATGCATTGTAATATCCAGTGATTGTCAGTGACCTCTCCATCAAATCTATGCTAAAGCTGAACGTAATGACACAACAGATCATACTATCTATGATGTTGGCACACCCATAAAACACACTGCATATTACAGAAATAAATAATATTAAACTATTGTATTCTATATATATTTTCATACCTGCAGTGAGATAGGTGCTTATAGATGTTTAGTCCAGTTTCTACAACCAAGCTGGAGAGCATGTCTATACAGTCTGAGCTCGTGTGAGGAATGGAAGCTAACACCGCACTGCGGGCTATATGACTGATGATGGCAGTGGTAATATTAGATGGGGTTAGACTGAGGACCTGTAAACAAGACCTCTCCAGCATTACCCCACAACTACTATACTGTAAATATCTCCTAGTTAAATTATATAGAGTTTTGGTTTATTCTTTTTAAGCACGAACATCATGAAAAACTTCTTATATAATCAGTAAGAGCTGATGGTTCGTTTGGTAGACTGGCCTTGACTTTGGTGAGTGGGAGACAACTACCACTGAATCTTCTCACTATGAAAATTTTTACTGTTAAGAAAATATAGAAGAAAATATGAAAACCAGGAAAAAATACTAGTTTCTAGAATGATGACATTTTTTTATTCGGAGTAGAGTAGGCGCTTCAACAACATAAATAATCTGTTTCGAGACCGTTCATGGTACAGGGATTTTACGTTATACGAACAGTGAAATACCTGTAAATTCCCAAACCTGGTCCAAGATTGAAACTGATGTTTTTACTTTTCCCTACACAAAAATTGTATATCTCTAAGATAAAGTGAAAGAAAAAAATATTTTTACTATAATAAGAGTGGTGCCTGCCTGTCCATTCAAAGCTTGTTTCAGAGGTTAGGATAAAACATCGCTTTCAATGAAATTCGTTGAACAACAACGATTCATGACATTCAGCTTGGTAGACCGACAGTCTAACACTTGCACAAATCAACAGCATTTAGGTGTTTATGAATAACTGTGCAGCTACTAATTACCTGTGCTTTACCGACACACCTGACTATCTCTCACGGCACACTAGATTACCAGGGTACTAGTATATATAATAGAAATACGCTATGCATTGTTTTCTCTCCCAAGCACAAAAAGAGAGAAAATGATATTTTTAAGCCTAACTTTGAGATTTTCGTTAATCAAATCGAACTTGACAACTTGCACCGACTTGTCGGTTTAAGTTATATGGAATTTTTTACTTAACACAAAGCACGAAGTTTACATAAATTCTTTACGTCGGGTTGAATTTAGGTAAAAAGAAGTTTACGTTACAAGAGTGCCTACTGTAAACAACTAAACAGAATAAACTCACTGTATTTGGCCAAGGTCGGAGGGCCTCAGCTGGTGCTGGCAAGGAGCTCCAGTTAGAGAGAATGCCAGCCATGCACTTACTAACACAACTATCTTGGTCCTCAAGTTTCGATAATGGTGACAAATCAATGAATGATAACCAGTGGTAAGACAACTTCATCTAGATCAAAACAGTGACACACAAATATCACTAGAGTGCAGTGGAAGCCATATCAAAATAACTTGAATTTTTCAAACTATGCAGCTTTTAAAAGAAGAATGTTGAGCCCATTTAAAATTTTTGTGCAAAACTGAAACAATAAAAAAAGAAAAAACTGATGTAACCCAACTTCACAAATACACACACAGGTTTAGCTATAAGCTTATGGCGGTGGAGCCTCTTCATACCGCTGATTTACTATGTGAATTTTTCAAACGATGAAAAATTTGAGCCAGTTTTTGCTTTACACTGGGAGGTAGTTTTAACATACAATATTCAAAGTTTTTAAAACATTGTGGTAATATAAGTAAAAATTTAGCGAGTAAAATTACAAATAAAACAGAAAAATATAAAAGAATAAATTAGGTTAGTCTAAAGTTCACCTAGTTTATGTTAGAATAAATTAGAGCGTGTATCTCTATCCCAAACTCTACTTCCTGTAACTGTACTCTATACTGTCCCTGTCCTAGAGCGTGTATCTCTATCCCAAACTCTACTTTTGTACTCTATACTGTCCCTGTCCTAGAGTGTGTATCTCTATCCCAAACTCTACTTTTGTACTCTATACTGTCCCTGTCCTAGAGTGTGTATCTCTATCCCAAACTCTACTTTTGTACTCTATACTGTCCCTGTCCTAGAATGGTACACCTCAGCCTGTCTCGAAGGTAAAATGACAATAAAACCCTTTCCTATCAATTAATTTGTTATCATTATTTTTTTACATTTCTTATATAATTTACCGGCTTTATTACTTTGTATAATCATTTAAAGCATTTATCAATAGGCTATTTTAGTCCGCAGAATGAGTCACATGAACTACAGTGTATTTCTATAGGAATATTAGATCGTGCATATGGAAGTTTTAACATTTCGTATGTAGAGGTTTCATGCTATGTAAAATTGCACTGTCCTCACTCTAATTGGATAAATATAAAATGCAAAACTTAAAACTTGTGATTTTAATAAATATTAGGAAGGAAACATTTCGCTGGAAAACAACTGACTGGTTTCCAAAAGGTACATCTATTGCTATGTCATATTTCTTCGCTTACTCGATTGTGTGCACAAAATAATACAAAATTATATAAACAACGGAATTTTTAAGGCAAATATAAAAAATATCAAAAGTAAAAATCAGAAGGTTCATATCTGTCCATGTTTAAGCAAGTCAATTTATATAAAAGGTTTAATGATACACATTTATTGGTTTGAAATTCAAGCCTTATGTATCATCAGAAAATAACAAACCTCACTGAGTAGATCATGATTTCTCATATCGAAACATAAACCTTAACTTTTCCCCTAAAAAAAACCAGTACACTTATACCAGACATCAAAACTTTACCAATTTACATTATAGAGCAGCGTAGCACAAAAATAGATTTTTCTTTCAATACACATAATTTACTTTACTATTTTTTGTTTTTTTGTCTCATGGTCCAATTTACTCTGAACGGCAATGACCAGTTTAAATAAAGCTACTATCTATTTGACTGTACCTACATAGGTGAAAGCCACCAAACAGCCAAGCTCCCCAGTAAAATTCATAGAGCTAACAAGCTCAAGTGTCGACTCTATTGCAAGGTGAGACAAATCATCTGTTGAAGCACTGAGATAGCGGTGTACCAGCACGAACATGGCACAGCAGCCATCGAGAATAAGGAGGAGCGTTGGTAGCCTGAAGAGTGCCTACAACATACAGTGAGACTAGGGCGCAAGGCTGCAATGTTTCCAACTCTGTTTGGACCTTGCAGCTAAACTGGATACATGATGATGTAAAAGTTGCGTGTGTTCAATTGAAAAATTTGTACATGTATATGTCTTTGAACAATCATTTGGTCTATCTGTTCGTCTGCTGTCTATGAGATCATCCTATTTGTCAGAACTCGGCAGCACTGCCTATGTTGGGCACAAAAACAAATATCTCATCTACCCAAAAAGATATAATCCAGCTGAGACTGAACCTACTGCAAACTTGTGGTTTCAAGTCCTAAATCTAACCAAAATCGGTCATGAAAGCTTCAAGATTTTCCTACCCATTTATAATACACATATAAGATACTTCTATGAATGTTCACACGCATCAAAATTATTTAAGAAACATAATATTTCCTGCAATGATTGGATCACATGATTACTTGTGAAAATAAAATCGTCGATGCATCATTAGCCATTAGCAATAGATATCCTATATGATACTGAGATAGTAGACTGAGATACTTGACAATCCACTGTTAACAGAGCACGATCATTAAACCCCGCCCATATGATAGCTGTCGCCTATCCTGGGGGGGAGGGGGCTGTATATCATTATTTAAATTCAGCCTTCAAAATAAATTGTTTTTTATGAAAGGTAGATAAACTATTTAAAATTGCTTGTAACTTGAAAAATGAACTCAAACAGCGAGATTTTAAAGCGCATTTCTCTCGGCGTTCAGCCTATTAAATATTCTTTAACAAGCTACGAGCAACTTTAAATGGTTTATCTACCTTTAAAAAAAGAATGAGATTATTTTGAAGGCTGAATTTAGATAATTAGTTTTAAGACACCCATCTCTATCATTCTAAATCTGACTAAACATTCCCAATTTCCATTACTAAAAAGCTATCATCTGTCACATATTTATGGGTGGAGCTTGTTGTGCCGATTGTGTTGTTTTCGAGACGAATATTGAAACGCTGTAAAAAAGCCTTCATTACTTTGAAAGTTAGTGGACCAATTTTTATTTTGAGTACAAGATCGGAATCAGCGTGTCTGATTTACATAGAAAATACGGCAAAAGTTGTACGTGGCAGTTGCGGTTTAATAAGTGTCAGTATTACGTAAAATAGATCCCTCAATATCAATTTAAAACGATACCAATTCGAAACAGTATCAATGCAAAATATCAATTACAAGTGAGTTCAGTTCAAAGACTTGAACCTCATACCAGTGTTGATATCAATGTTGATAGCGGAACAGGGGCGTCTCTAACGCTAATAATGTCATATAAGATCTAGGTCAACAGAGCTTGAACATGCAATCTCGCAGTAGTAAGCCCTCAAGCAACGAAATTAGAACTACCCTACAGAAACGGTAACCTACAACAATAACCCCTCAATTATTGCGGTTAACCGAGATGGTGCCACACAAAAAGTGAAAATCCATGAAATAAAAGCTAATAAACTCATCTAATAAAGTCACCTTCTTATTATTCGTAAGGATTTTCCTCTTTTGTTAGATGCATTAGACAATTTCAATTGTTGAGAGCATTCATGAGGCATGAAGAGTGTCACAGCCTTTTTGTACTTGTGAGACTTTACAAACGCAAAAGGAAAACAGCGAATGACTAATATCCTAATGATGCTCACAGAGGGATCTCACTAAGCAGGAGTATGTGAAAGATTTATGCGTTTGAGTTTTTTTTTTAATTTTTATTCATTTTCGTTACTTTTCAATTAATTAATGAATATTTTTACTCCATGAAGTACTGAAGCCCTGAAAGCTGAGCAAAGTAAAGAGGTATTACTGTATTACTGTATTACGTTTACTAGCAATGTCCAGTGGGAAATTTGATCATAAATTGCAACTAACTTTTAAACAGTGGGGAAATGAGATTTTTTAATACAATTAGCTTCTCCTCTTATATCTAGTTCAACAATTGAACCTGCCAAGCTGGGCGGAATTAGGAATGTTATAGCTGCAAGTTATAATGAGCAAATAACCCTAAAGGAAGAGAAGTCGTAAGGAGTGGATAATCCTTTGGGAAGTCTTAAGGAGCAGATAGCCCTTAGGGGAGTAATAAGGAGCAGATAACCCTTAGGGAAGTCATAAAGAGTAGATAGCCCCTAAGGAGCGAATAACTCTTAGGGAAGTCTTAAACCATAACTGTCACGAACAACTTTTATTGTATTTTCTAGGTAAATTAGCCACGCTGATTCTGATTTTGTACTCAAAATAAAGATTGGTCCACTAACCTTCAAAGTCATTTAGGCTTTTTTAAAGCGTTTCACTATCCATTTCGAAAACAACACAAACGACATTACAAGCTCCGCCCATTAATATGTGACGAAACCTAGCATTTTCAGGAGCGGAAGTTGGGAATGTTTAGTCCGATTTAGAATAATAGAGACGAGTGCCTTAAAACTCATTATTATCTAAATCCAGCCTGTAAAATAATCTCAGTCTTTGATGAAAGGTACATAAACTATGTAAAATTGCTCGTACAGTCAAACATGGATAACTCGTCCACGGATAGCTCGAACACATGGTTAATTCGAATGGTTTCTTTGGTCCATTCCCACGTAATGATAAATTGCTATAGATAACTCGAACTCAACACTGTTAATTCGAACTGTTTTTTTGCCCAACGGCTACCGAAACGGTTGTTCTCGCTTTAGAAAATCACTTTATTCAAAGCCATAGAGGTAAACCTCATTTTTTCGTAATTCATAAGCGTCGTTATTACCTCCATCGACAAAATATTTTTGTTAACGACTTTTCTAAAGGTTTGGTGAAATTTGATTTATACTGCTATATGATGAATAGCACGGGCTAGCCGGGTCACGCGCTCAAGGATTTTCGCCACGCACATACAAAACAAAAATCGCATGTTGTTTTTGTTTCGTATGTGCGTGGCGAAAATCCTTGAGCGCGTGACCCGGCTAGCCCGTGATGAATAGTTTTCTGACGTTGATTCCGTGTTGAATCAACGTCGGAATGTTGAATGTTTAAAACGTCTTAAAAATTGTAATTAAACGTATACGTTGTCTTAGCTAAAAAAAACTATTCATCGTTTGACCTAAACACAGAATACGTGTGTACATTCAATAAGTATCTATTCAAAAAGCGTGAGTGATATACAATGTACCGTAAAACCTCGTAAAACTTTTAATTGAACTGCCTCGGGGAGTGTTGCTCTTAACGAATCCCAGTTAAAGTAAGGTAATCTTTGCATAAACTTCAAGAAAAATCGGCAAAATTGATCGTGGGTAAAACGCTCAAAAGAAAAAGATGTCTTTTCTTTTGAGCATTTCAACAACGATCAAGTTTTGCCAATGTCAATCTAAAAAACATCCTGGCAATAACATCACCTCAAACAACAAACCAATCTCAAGTGATAGAAAAATCTCTATACTTTTTGATAAAAACGTTTTAAACTTTACATTAGAAGCATTTAATTTGAAACAAGCCATTTGTGCTTTTGATTTATATTATAGTTTGTATATGTACATGTATCTACTAATAAATAAGTAAATACATGGACTTGTGACAGTGCTCTGATAACTTGAACGCTCTGATAATTCGAACACTTTTGCTCGGTCCCGTGAAGTTCGAGTTATCCATGTTTGACTGTATCTTGTTACATGATGTTTAAATGGGCTGGACGCCGAGAAAAGTGAGCTGAAAAAGCGCAGTTTTATCACAAGCTAGCGTTGTTATTGCGCTTTTTTTATGTATGCAATGTTAAATAGCTTATCTACCTTTCAGAAACGACTGAGATTATTTTTAAGGCTGAATTTAGATATTAAAGGATTTTAAAACACCCATCTCTATTATTCTAAATCGGTCTAAACATCCCCTACGTAACTTCTGTTTCTAAAAAGCTAGGTTGCGCCACGTATTTGTGGGCGGAGCTTGTTGTGCCGATCGTGTTCTTTTCGAGACCGATATTAAAACGCTGTAAAAAGCCTTCATTACTCTGAAAGTTAGTGGACCAATCTTTATTTTGAGTACAAAACCGGAATCAGCGTGTCTGATTTACCTAGGAAATACGATAAAAGTTGTACGTGACAGTTATGGTTTAAGGAGCAGATAACCCTTAAGGAAGTGATAAGGTGCAAATAACCTTTAGGGAAGTCATAAAGAGTAAATAGCCGTTAGGGAAGTCATAAGGAGTGGATAACTCTTAGGGAAGTCATAAGGAGCAGATAACCCTGATGAATAAGAACATACCTGTTTTTCATTCTGTATGCAGAGTTGTATCTCCTCTCTCACTTCCGACTCTATCTTGGACAGAATGCCTGCAAGCTAAAAACAACTGATCTAGAAACAAACAGGACTGACGAAACATGGAACAACTTTAAAAGATAAAGCTGAATTTCCTACAAAAGAAAATACATCCGAATGACAAGCAAAGATTTCTCAAAAAACATTATAACTAAACCAATGTGAAAATTGAACGTTTGTATCTAATATGCGTAACAGCCAATGTAAACACATAGAGTGCTTTCTTATTGCTACTAAACTGATTATCTGTAGCAATATATTCAGATGAGGTAGGCTAGATAAGGTTAATCCCAAATCCAAACGAAAGAGGAAAACTCCAAAAACCCTCTAATGTGACTACGAGAGCGTGCTCTATAATTGTGAAATGAAAGTTTGTCCAAATTTAAATAACTAGCTAAATCTGAAGGAGTAAGAGTCAAGAGTAATTAATTCTTGGTTGTTACATACACTATAACTTTCTTCCTCTTAAATCCGCCTACTAAACATTACTAGTACAACTCCTACTAAACCCCTACTACAACTGTTATGAACTCATAATGCAAATTAGAACTAAGGTAAAGGTTGACTTGCAACAAAAATCACATTACAGTTATTTGGTATCAAAGGTTCACCATGTCTTACTCTGTTGTGTTGTAGGTGCAAAATATGTGGGAATGAGATGGCAAGCATTTAAAAGCTCAAAAACGAAAAGCCGCCGTAGATTGGAATCTATTTATTTTTTTGACGTAGTTATGATAGTTTGGTTATTGTCTTGTCACGTGATGTTCTCACGTGAATTGAAAGGCCAATAAAAAGCTCAATATAAACTTATCGTAGCACTAGTTTATGACAAACACTTCGGGTTTTACTGAAGACCCCGTATCAAATATAGACGCTCGCTACTTTACAGTTTTGTTTCGGTTTGGTCTAATCGGCAAGTTGTAATTTGATCATGTGACCCAATACTCCGCAAATAATTTTTGCAGCACTTTTCGATTATCACAGGTGATCAACAGGCTCGTCATGATTATTAGACAATGATATGTGCTCCTTTGAGGTAAAATTAAAAAATTAAATGAATTTTTACGATAAGTTATAAGATATCACTGCTAAAAGTGACAGCATTACAATGAAGATAAAATAGATGCGCAAGAACAATAGACATGGTTTTATTGAATGCGTGAAGTATATTTGTGAAAATATTTCGACGAATAAGGTTGCATAAAAGTGTTAACAGAAACCATCTCTCACAACTACATCACATTTGAGCCGTTTTGGAAAGAAAATCCAAACTACGGCGGTCTCATGTGGCTGCGATTTTCTGTTTGTTTTTGAGCTTTTAAGAGCTTGTAATCACCCTTCCACATATTTTGCACCTACAACGCAACAGAGTAAGACATGGTGAATCTTTTCATATCAAATAACTGTAATGTGAATTCTGTTGCAAGTCAACCTTTAAATGATACTGGAGGTTAGCTTGTGTACCTTATTGCGGACAGAGAGAGGAACACCTGAGTCATACACCTTTAGATGATACATGAGGCAGTGTAACAGTTCAGCCGAGGCCAAGCACTTGGCAGAACTTGTACCATCGCTGGCAGCTTTGGTCTGTTTTATAACATGTGTGTAGAGATCTAGCCATGGCTCATACCACAGGGCAGGAGGGGACGAGGTGATCAGTTGCCCTAAACTATAATAAAGCAATTTCTGCTTGCGTCACAAAAACCAGTCTAAGGGACGATTCCCAAATATACCTATGTATGTATATACAGTAGATGCTCCTATAACATATACCTTCTAAAATGTAAATTTCTAGTCTAGTTTTTTTATATGGTTAAAAGGGTGAGTTTGGAAAGATCTTGGAACGGATTAGGCGCTTTACATGTATTTGACTGTTCCTATAATTTGAAATCTCTATAACGTAAACATTCCCAGAACGGATTATTTATGTTGTATAAGCTTCTACTGTACTATACACCAAATAAAAAAAATAAATTTACCAACATAAAGTCAAATCTGGACTCACAATTAACGAGAAACATAAATTTCTCAATATACAACATGAGAAAATATTATCTTTGACATACAAAGTAATTTTCAACACAAGACATTCAAAACCTTTTGGAACATTGCAATTTGTAAGTAAAAAAGAAAATGCTAATGAAAACTAAACAAACAAAAATAACTATAAGTACATATTTATAGGTATGTTATATAAAAAAAGTAACTATAATAAAATATATATATATTTATATATATACACATGTATATAGTATAATTTGCCTAGCACAAAGTGTATTGAGTGCTCGTTCTTTATTATTCATTATGAAACTAGCATTTCCAACAATAATATACATATATATTATATATATGATAGTAAATTACACAACACATTTCTACCACTCACTCTCCACTGAACCTACGGAGTACCGAGACTACACTTCTGTTTACACTTCTCCAAAGTATATTAATAACAAAGAACCTATTTTTATTGATTATTTTACTAATTTAGACTGTATATTTAGTTTTATACAATAAATGTGTTTTAATGTTATACGTAATTACTGGATATTTATTGGGTTTTGGATAAAATTAATCGAAATACAATATATTGGTGTAAGTATACCTGCTTCACATAAGACTGTTTAGATACATGAAGGAATATCAGAGACAGACTTCATATGACGAGGTTTGACTGTAAAGCGGTTTACCAAGAAACTAGAGGAGTTTAATGAGTTCACAAGATAGACATGGATGTAACCTTCTTTACCCAATTAAATTTTTCACTCGAACATTATTAAATATTCGGTAAATCTTGATATTTGACGCGATGGTGCACGAAAGTTGGCCTAACTTTTGAAACACAAAGTCTCTGAAAAAGATTTTGATAGCAAAAAACCAACCCAAAATCTCACATCAGCTGATGCCTTTAGACAAGGCTGTACTGCAGAATGAGCGTGAACATTTTGTTCGCCCTTTCCCTACTACCATGGGTAACAATTTGAGCGTATTCTGAGTAAGTCGAGTTATCGCTATTACTATAGTTTACGGCATTATTATTATTATTACTGTTAAAAATAAAATAATCACTAAAATAGACAATCATAAGAAATCCATTGATCTACGGTTTGTGAAGCTAAAGCCATCTGCTATAGCAATGACCAAATGTTTATGCATCTGGCCATTGCTAAGAAATCGATAAAAACAAAGTTTTTACAAAGTGACACTGAGCTCACCGAGAGCTGTAAAAATGCTCTTTATTGGCTCAACGCAAGCAAGTAATGGTTTCCTTTAGCTTAAGTACAGATACAATAGGTGAATTAGTTAACTACTCACTAATCAGAAGCGCTTTGTAGGAAGCCTACAAACGCCGCTCCACATGGTTCTTGGCCATACGCAAACGCTGTGGTACGCAATGAGTTAAATGCAGTAAAAGTAACGTTACTCGTCAAAATTCATGATTGTGTAACAATTATTTACCAGTTGAAACTATAGCCGCAATGACCTTTCAACTTTCTTCTCTGATTATATCTAACATTAACTGATAAAAATGGGTGTTCACAGCATCAGAACATCTAATAACAACAATAATAATAACTAGTACATCTCAATAGAATGTAAACGGATCAATATATATATATATTTCCCAATGTATGTATGTGTGTCCCTCCAGCTATAGCTATTAAAATCTTGATTATTAAAATTCCTCGCTCTGATGGATTTAAACTCACGAGGAATGCATCGACAAGTTCTTTATTCGGACACACTACCACTGAGCTAAAACGCCATAGGGATCACTTCGTTTTCATATAACAGATATTATTTGTTTTACATCTACATTAAGTTCGCGACTAATTTATTCCAGCTTCTCAGAAAACTTTTTCCCAGCTACATTTTGTTTTTGGATCCTGATGTAGTACCTTACGTTCCACAATCATTAAATACAAACAAAATCTTTGTTCGTATAAAAAATGTTTTACGTTATTTCTTTTAGTTAAAATTAAAAAGCCATATAGTATATTAACAAGCGCAATTTCCTTTCCTCAACAGACAGATAAAGCAAGTTCGCTAAACATGCGAATCACAAAAGTTCCGATCAGTGCTTGCTTTGAATGATATATATCTAGATTTACATTACCTTATTACATTCATAAACTTCTTATAACTTTTGAAGTTTATAATATAAGTTTTTTAAAGTTTGTTTCATTATCGTTATTATTTCAACTTGCATTTTTGAAACATAATTTGAGTATTCTGTTTGAAGTGTAAAAATTATTCATTTTCCTATCACTGTTATTATTACTTAGTTAGTTTCCAATCTTTATTATTAATATTAATTTTTCATTTAACCATTTTTGGCAGACATTGTTCTAATAAAATTTCAACTACAAAATACTACCATATTCTGTCATATTTTTTTGTTGTTAATCTGTTAAATACATGTATTCTCAGAAGTTACACATTGTCTAATGCCTAAGAGAAAAGAAACCTGACCTGCGCAAAATCATTTCCTCATGATATAAAGCTTGAAAGTTACAGTTGTTTGACAAAGTTTTAAATCCTTTGCAGTTGTTTTTATTTTTCTCTCAATTTATTTCAACTACACAAAACACTTCTCTCATGACATGTAGTTTGAAAGTTAAAATGGGAAATGTTATATGTTCCATACAAATCAATTTTCTGTCAAATACTTTTTTATTACCCGGGCAATTCCGGGTGGTAGCAGAGCTATATTTATATAAATCTCAAAGCTTCGTTCGTCTGCCTGGTTATAGCGATTAAAGTCTAGGAATGAACAATGCACTTTGTACTGAATTTAAACTAACTAAGATTGCAACCGCGAGTTTATAAAAAAAAGCACACCTAACAACAAGGCTAAATCGTTCTTACTATTCCGGTCGCTTATACCATATACTGTATAGCCTTTTCGCGATTGCACACGCTCAATTATTAATTAATACAGGGCGCCCACAAGTTATGATACCCTGTTATAAGATATGGTACTATATTATACGGAAAACGAGTTTTTTTCCGTTTCCATCATATGTAGACGATTTTTTTTACTTTTTCTCGCCATATGATATCAACAAGTTCTGAATAAATTAAAATTTGGCAGTTGGTGTACTAGTATATTTATAAATGATACCTGTGTAGTGCTAGTGGAGGCAGTGAAACACCTCGACCCAACTCAATACTCTTCATCAGAATGTTAACAATCTTTGGGAGTTGTCTCAGCTTGCTGTAGACCGAGAGAATAGCAATAAGTAGTTGCCCTTGTGCCTGCTCAGCCTCCCAAACCATTTCCTAATCAGACGTCAAAACCAGACAGAGGATTTATTTTAGTAGCTCATGCTGCTTTCCAAACAAAACGCCACAAACAGTTGAAAATATGAAAGTTCTTTATTGCCTGATATCGATTAGACAACTCCAAAATGCATATAAGAACAGATTTCTTTTTCAACCATGCTTTACAGAATGTTATCTTAAAATCTTCATCGTAAAGATCTACCAAATTATTTTGTATGTCCAGATGTGCTACTACTCACCTTAGACTGCTGTTGCCAGGCAACATCAAGCACCTTCGATAGTTGTCTATCAACACACTTGTGGTTCATTGTCAACAAGGCTGTCATGCAGTGGTACCAGTCAGGTGTTGCACTGAATGAAGAGACCTTACCGCTACATGGTAATTCATGAAGATTATAAAGCAAATAAACAAGTGACACGTTGGCAGACATAAGATATTCTAGGCTAGAGCAGAACAGAATTTTATGCTAGTAAAATAAATCAATTACAAAAATATACAGACAAAGCATCTACTTACAGAAATACGCAACGAGAAAGAGCAAGAAAGCCAATTGGAGGATTGAAACTGCAAAGGTGTATTTAGAGAAAGTTTTTGCCCTCCTCAGCTATCTTATCACAAAGTACTGGTGTTACGTGTAACAGGTTATATATAGCTGTAGAATTTATCTATCATAAGAGAGTCATGAAACATCATAAATACGACCGTATATGTGATGGTTAAAAATATTCCTAGGGTCATTAGTATACGTTTAACTTATCTAAATGGAGGTCCGATAACTGGTTGGTAATCCAAGTGGTACATGCGCTCAAGTGCTTTACTGTGAGAGAACCAATGCTAAATAGATGCTACCTATACATCTAGCAGACTTTGACATAAAGGATAGGATGTAATGGCAAAACAGTTATATAACCTTTAGAATACAAAATTAAAATATAACAGTAGAATATAACATTAGGACATAACATTAGAATTCAACATAAGAATATAATTGAACCATGAGTTCAGCATCCAACTTGAAACAGGGTCAGCTGCTGTAAATTGGCGAGCCTCTGTAAAGCTCTGCATTCAGTTTTTGTGAAACTCTAAACCACACTAAGGATGAAAGCCAACATGGCAAGTGAATGAAGCGAGAAGATGCTACAGCGATGAGCTTCTGAAGGATATGTAAAACTATTAAAAACAAATATTTAATACTGGTCACTGTCATAGCCTCTATGCAGCTCTAATAACCCAAGGTTTACTAAGTGTCTATACAAACATTGAATTAATAAATTACTGGATAGCATGTATGTATCACAAACCGGTAAGGATTGTAAAAAGCTGGTTTATACATCCATTTTATCATCACAGCTCAAGCACCAGTGTGATAGCACTTTGTCAAACAAAATACTATTTTTTGATAATTGCACGGCCTGCACTCTCATAACTTCTAAAAAATTATTGTTTTTCTTCACAAATACTTAGCGCCTTAGCTAGACAAGTTTCAGACTACTGTGAATGTCTTCACCTTAGTGAATATCAACAAACAGACTGCTGACCAATCTTTAAAGAATAGGAACACAAAAACTAGTTATCTGAGTGAATAGCTTCATTTGGCTCTAACTACTTTTACAGAGACGAGAAGCATTTAAAACAATATATTATAATATATATATTATAATATATATATTAGCCTGTTTACAAGTAATGTTAACAGCTATTATTGTCTTTGTAATATAGATTAGATACAAATTCTTATTAGATCCTTTGACTAAAGTTTATAGCATCTCAACCTCGTGAAAGAGTCAAAAAAGGAAAACAAAGTCAACTCATCACATATGATGAATGAGTAAGCTGAGCTAATCTGAGCCTTCACGGAAGTGCTTGGCTAAAGAATCATTAAGGAAGATGAGGAGAGACTCAGCACACATTGTGTTTCATGTAGTAGCAATTGTAGCAGCAGTATTATGGTAGTATTGCTCAAACAGGCCAACCTACCAGTCAAGAGAGAGCAACTCCGAAACTGTCCTACTAATAGCTGCTGACTCTTTTGTTACCTCTTCTCCAGTTAGACTGTGTACCTCATGTTTGGCTGCAAAACAAAGCTTACCATAAGTCCTCATGCTCAAGCCGCGCGGCTTGTGCTCAAAAACAGATGACTCACGAAAGAAAAAATAATCCTCCAACAAACCGCCTGCTGTATCTAGCCGCCCTTACCAACAAGCCGCATATGCCCACAGACCGCGGCTAACGACTGAGGTTTTGTCATCCTTGACCCCTTCGGGAGCAAGAGCGTTGAGACGGGCTTCGCTATACCCCCGTCTTCTTGAATAAGAAAACAGGCTACATCAGTACATGTGAAAAGAATTTTTTCTGACTTACAAGTTCGAATTAAAATTCCTGATCCCTTGCATCAAGAACTTACTTGCCATGTCTCAGCTAAATTTTTATCTGCTTCGATGTCAGCAGGTATTAACACGCTCCCAACCGCTTGTCTCTCACTCAGGTGTCACGAATTCATATCAAATTAGAGCAATAAATTTGTCTTTAGTCTAAAGTATTCCATAAACATGACCTTGTAAGTAAACGAGTAGGCCGCCAAAACCCCGTACATAAAAGTGTATCATGACTACGATTCTATGGTTATAGCGCGGAACAGAGCAGAGACCGCATTTATTGAGAAGCCGCCCTGAGCCCCACGTAATTTTTAAAAACTTGGCTTTAGCCGCGGTCTATGACCTTGAACCAGAAGCAGCGCCTAGCGACAAGCCGAGCGGCTTGAGCATAAGGACTTACGGTATACAAAGACAACATTAGCGATAGGCAAACAAGTAGTCAGGTGACCCTGATACAGCATACACTTTGTGTGACCATAATACAGCATACACCAAATGTGATCATAATACTTTATACACCATAAGAATGCTATTATGACTATAGATCTTAGTTGCTGTGTAAAATAAACCATCTGCTTTGATCGTCTGCGCTGCTTTGTCAATTTTTATTGTTAGACAGTACAATAAAAATAAAATTGCCTTATTCTTCAACATCAAATACTAACACTAATAAATTATAAGATAGCATGTATGTCATGTCACAAACAGGTAAGGATTGCAAAAAACTGCTTTAGGTTGCCAGCTGGGGGCTATCAGAGAAATTCATGACTTTTCTTTAAAATTTGAAAATTTTTAAACAAAAAATTTTCTAACACATGTTTTTGAAATCAGTCTCTTGAGTTCCGTGAATAGTGATAAAAAGTAATAATTGTAATAACAAAGAGTTGTCTGCTCTGTTTCTAGTTAATAGTACTTAACTGGACAATTTTTATTTCACTCTTTAAACTTAGTGGTAGGGTTTTGGTCAGCTAATAATGCGGATTAATAATTGCATTAAATTCCTCATTAAATTCCTGCTTTCTAAATCTATTTTATCATCACAGCTCAAGCAGCAGTGCAAGAGCACTTCGTCAAAAGAAAAGAAATACTTTTTCTTACAATGGCACAGCCCGAACGCCCATAAATTCTTAACAATCATTGTTTTTCTTCACAAATACTTAGCACCTCAGCCAAACAAGTTTCACACTACTGTGAATGTCTTTACCTTAGTAAATACTAACAAATAGCCTGTGGACCAGTCTTTAGAAATAGGAAAACAAAATATTAACCCTTGCGCGGGCAGAGCGATGTTTTTGTCGCTTTGCGATACGGCTGCTAATGGGCAGTGCGACGTTTTTGTCGTTTCGGTAGCGTATTTTATTATTGCAGTTTCTGGTTAGCTAAATGCCGTTTTTTGTTAAATTTTGTTACCAATAGCAAGCTACGATATCGTAGTTTCGGTTAGCCTCAAAAATTGACTTCAAGGTTGAAAAAACGATCGTTTTTTAGCAGTGATGAATAAATAAACTTTCGAAAAAATTTGAAAATTGTTCTAAATAATTTATCAACTTTTATTTTTCTTGGTTCAGTTTTAGCTTTCATTTACCGAATTTTTCGAGAGTTTGAATTTAGTTTACCGTCATGGCGACTTCTAAAAGAACTTCCCGAGATTATTCTAATAAAGCAAGTACTAGTACCAAAATTACTAAAAGATTCAGAGCTGACAGTGACTTTTTAGATTTAGTAGCAAGAGATGACAGTGAATCAGGTTCGGATTGTGATTGGAAGTGACAGTGATGAAGAGGCTGGTAGCAGTAACGATGAGGATGTGAGTAGGAGTGATGCCAGTGCCTGGAAGAATATAACTAACATGAACAGAGATAAATCTCCTACAATTCAGCAGTTTATAGCAGTGACAGGCCCAGTATTTACTCCAGTAGATGCTCAACCAGTAGAGTATTTTGAAAAGTTTTTTGAGCCTGTCAATCCAGGAAGTACATCTTTGTGGGAGCTCTTTGTTACACGAATAAGTACATGGTGCAAAGACTGTGATGTGGGCCTTTGCAAAGGAGAATGCTTTCAAAAAATATCATTCGTAAATAGACAATTATTATGAAAAGCATATATTTTATGTTATACATTTTTATTCGTTTATAATATATACAGTGAAACTCGGATAACTCAAACTTCAAGGGACCGAGCAAAAGTGTTCGAATTATCAGAGTGTTCAAGTTATCAGAGCACTGTCACAAGTCCATGTATTTACTTATTTATTAGTAGATACATGAACATATACAAACTATAATATAAATCAAAAGCACAAATGGCTTGTTTCAAATTAAATGCTTCTAATGTAAAGTTTAAAACGTTTTTATCAAAAAGTATAGAGATTTTTCTATCACTTGAGATTGGTTTGTTGTTTGAGGTGATGTTATTGCCAGGACGTTTTTAGATTGACATTGGCAAAACTTGATCGTTGCTGAAATGCTCAAAGAAAAGACATCTTTTTCTTTTGAGCGTTTTACCCACGATCAATTTTGCCGATCTTTCTTGAAGTTTATGCAAAGATTACCTTACTTTTCCTGGGATTCGTTAAGAGCAACACTCCGAGGCAGTTCAATTAAAAGTTTTACGAGGTTTTACGGTACATTGTATATCACTCACGCTTTTTGAATGGATACTTATTGAATGTACACACGTATTTTGTGTTTAGGTCAAACGATGAATAGTTTTTTTTAGCTAAGACAAAGTATACGTTTGATTTCAACAATTTTTAAGACGTTTTAAACATTCAACATTCCGACGTTAATTCAACACGGAATCAACGTCGGAAAACTATTCATCACGGGCTAGCCGGGTCACGCACTCAGTGATTTTCGCCACGCAAATACAAAACAAAAACAACATGCTGTTTTTGTTTTGTATGTACGTGGCGAAAATCCTTGCGCCCGTGACCCGGCTAGCCCGTGGTATTCATCGTATAGCAGTATAAATCAAATTTCACCAAACCTTTAGAACAGTCGTTGACAAAAATATTTTGCCGATGGAGGTAATAACGACGCTTATGAATTACGAAAAGTTGAGGTTTACCTCTATGGCTTGGAATAAAGTGATTTTTTAAAGCGATAGCAACCGCTTCGGTAGCCGTTGGGCAAAAAACAGTTCGTTATAACAGTGTTGAATTCGAGTTATATAGAGCCATTTATCATTGCGTGGGAACGGACCAAGCAAATCCAGTCGAGTTAACCATGTGTTCGCTATATCCGAGGGCGAGTTATCCATGTTTCACTGTATATATATATGCCTATGGACATATACATGTATACATATGCTCCTTTAAACATAGATATATGCACATAATAACACACAGAAAAGTGTATGAACCTTTTAAAAAAAATTGATTTTTGCAAAATTAATTCGCCCATGGGGGTCTGATTTAGTTTTGAAAATTCGCCCGCGAAAGGGTTAAAGATGCTTGTAGAAGTTTAGTAGTTCCCATAAGAACACATACATAATAATTCTGAATAAGATTATGGATATATAATTATTAGCACTGAGTATCACACAGCTTACAGCAACGTACACTATCTACCAAAAATATCTATATTTACATGTAGATACAATTCCAGTGATTATTATAACAATAAACTGACAATGATGACAAACATAGATAATATAAACATTGTACAGCGATTGACTGTGTGATAAATTAGCAGCACAGCGAATATATCATATACAGTTGTGTGCTACAAAGCAGGGAGGTAGTGGCGACTGAAATTTCAGTTGAATTATTTAATTACATTAATGAACTTAATAGCGATTAAATTGTATTATGGATTAAATTACCAAATTAGTTTGCGAAATGAGAGCATTAATAATTGAATTGGTGAATTAACTTTTTACAAGGGCTGAATTATTCACTAAATTATCAAATAAGCATTTGAAAAAAGAGCAATAATAGTTGAACTAATAAATCGTTTGCAGGAAACACTGCATTAATCATTTAAATTTTGAATTACCATACCTAAGAATTTTGCATTAAATTACTAATTAATAATTTATTGAGAAAATTAATGCAATTATTAATCCGCATTATTAGTTGTCCAAAACCCTACCACTAAGTTTAAAGAGTGAAATAAAAACTGTCCAGCTAAGTACTATTAACTAGAAACAGAGCAGACAACTCTTTGTTATTACAATTATTACTGTTTATCACTATTAACTGAACTCAAAAGACTGATTTCAAAAACAAGTGTTAGAAAATTTTTTGTTGAAAAATTTTCAAATTTTTTTAAGAAAAGTCATGAATTTCTTTGATAGCCCTCAGCTGGCAACCTATAGCAACATAAGTCACAAACCATGCCCATTAAGCCGACACTATATGTTGGTATAATATAATTATTACATAACATGATGTGTTACTATTATGTAATAACATCATCATAATGTAACAATCATAGCCTGTTAATATACTAATACTAAAACATAATAATATACTTTATGGAAATACTCTAACAATGCATTAAAAAAGTAAATAACTTTTTAACAACTAAAATTAATGAATTCCTAATTATTTAATTAAACAATTCTGTAACTAGCCTGAGAACCTGAGACCATTACCTGCAGAGGAAAGAAGCTGAGCCCATACTTTCAGTTTTTCAGCTTCAACCTTGATATCAGATGTTACCTTCATCAGAGCATACAACACGCCCACCTTGTCTGTCCTGAATGTGCATTCAGCACTAAAATGATGACAGTAAATAAGCCTGACTAAACCAGAACTGAACAACTTTACTTTGACACCTAATAGACAAGGTGATTGACCAATGAAAAGAGCCGGAGAACATGCCTTTCAAACATCAATTCACTGAAACTTTTTGGACCTCGCGCAAGTCAACAAGCAGTCGGAACCTCTAGTTACCATCTCCTTGGCATGTGAAGTTTTCAATGTATAATGTTAAATTTAATGTGTAATAAATGCTATGCGAAATTGTCTGCAGTATTTAATAAGAAGTTATATTTTTGAGCTGTGGAACGATTTACATGAATTTAAATGAATCACAGTGTATTTTCACAGGAACATTTACTCCAACATGCAAAGTGACTTCAAACTGCATTCCAATGTTGATCTTATTATATAGATTATTGATATGAATTATAAATTTTAGTTAATTGATTAAAAGTCATCATCATACATAGTCTAAAACTTGCATTTTCATGGCATTTTCGATTATTTAATTTTTTAAACTTTTGTATTGGATGCAAAAAATTACACTAGAGGTTCCTATGATTTGAATAAAATGAAAACGTCTTCAACTACCATAATTCATAAACCCATTCATAGGATATCTATGCTGAAAGCATTAACTCTATGAATATGTTAAGATCTCAGAAATTACGCAAAACAGAGTTTGCATAATTGCGTTAGAACACAAAAAATAATCAGATGAAATAGGTTTAACTAACGAAATGTCATCTGACCCGTGATAAAGTAAGAGTAATATGTTCAACACGATGCAAGGCAAAACTTAAACAATTGCAAAACAGGGTAAAAAGACAATCTAACACAAGCGTTGAGCTGTCATTTTACCAATTTTTGAATGATAGCAACTAGTGACATCATTTCACACATATTTTTCTTCTGAGCATTTTAACCACAAAAAGTTTTGTTGATTCTAATCTTGAAACATCCTGACATTCAGATCACCTCGAAATGACTTTACGTCATCAAAGATGAACTCAACACAAAGTTTTAGTTGGTTCTATCAGTAAGTATCAATATTTTTTATCATTTGCGACTGATTTTATGTTTGAGGTGATCCGACTGTCAAGCTGTTTCAAGGTTAAAGCTGACAAAACTTGAACGACTGATATAATAGAGACACACAATTGATATATGCAATTTGAATGCAGTAGTCAATATTAACTTTAGTAATGATAGCAACTAGTGACATCATTTCGCACATATTTTTTTCTGAGCGTTTTAACCATGATCAAATTTTGTCAATTTTAATATTAAAACATCCTGGCAGTCAGATCACCGCAAACATAAAAACAATCGCAAATGATAGAAAAATACCGAAATCCTCTGATAAAATATACTAAAACTTTGTGTAAGCTCATCTCTAAGAGCCAGGGGTGTGCCGTATGACCTTCAGATGACCTTCAAAGCACTAAAATGCTTATGACACTCCCTATGAGGGACATGTCAGCGCAAGAGCTTCATTAATTCGCAATTAGTATTCCATGCTACTTACATTGTGTATTGAAAAAAGGGGTACATTAATGTAATACTAGTAATAAAGGGTAGTTAAAAACCAATACTGTAGTTGCAAATCACTGGGAGCTGAGGCTATGTGATTCATCAGTATAAAATATTAGTTTTAATATTGCAGACTAATAGCAAGTAGAATTAGAGAAAGTTTGGTTTACATGGTTGGGAAAAACTGAGAAAAACAAATTGGCCAATCAACTGTTTAGAGTGTAAATAGAGTAGAGCTGTTTACTTACGAGGCGCGCAGGTAGTACTCGTAGAGCTGAGAAGTGACAGATCGGTAGACACTCCGCATTTTTTCCTACAATACAGCAGGTAAATAAAACAAAACAATTTCTACATGCCGAGTTCTGTAGGCAGTCTTAGACTGAAATATGGAGAATGTCATGAACAGTGGGACAACTCCAAGAGAAAGAGAAGCGTTTCCAACATACCGTACTTTTTGGACTATTAGCCGCTACTTTTTCTGATGTTTTGAGCTATACGGCTTATATAAGGGTGCAGCTATTCTATGGCTTTTCTCTCACTGCTAAGGTGCATTAACTAGAATCTCTGGTTAGTGCACCTCTAGCGGTGAAAGAAAAAACGAAACAATGCCTTACAGTACTGTTCCGTTAGGCACTGGGTTAAAAAGCGTCGATTAATACGAAATTGTGCCGTTAGGCACTGTTCCGTTTAAAACAGCAAAGTTGCTGCCGTGGTAAAAAGCACCGTCCTGAGTTCTGCAGCCTATACAAAAGGTGCGGCCTATGTATTGTTTTATTATCGGTTTTTGGAAAACTAAGCAGATGTGGCTTATATTGGGATGCGGCTTATATAGGGGTGCGGTTTATACAGGGGTGCGGCTTATATAGGGGTGCGGTTTATATAGCGGTGCGGTTTATATAGTAGTGCGGTTTATATAGGGGTGCGGTTTATATAGGGGTGCGGTTTATATAGGGGTGCGGTTTATATAGGGGTGCGGTTTATATAGGGGTGCGGCTTATTTAGAGGTGCGGTTTATAGTCTGAAAAGTACGATATTAAAGATGAATTTGCACGCAATTTTAGTGGATTTCATCAGAAATTATCTGTACTTTTCTATCACTTGGCGGTTGTTTTAGATGATTGAGGTGATCTGTCTGCCTGGATGTGTTAAAATTAAAATCAATGCAACTTGATCAAGGTTGAAACGCTCGGATCATGCGAAAGTGTGATTATGATGTCTATAGTTGTAAAGAGACTGATAGAATAGGGACACGCAATGCTGCAACTTGATAGTAATAGCCAATATCAACTACAGCAACTGGAAATGTCTTCGCTGCGATTAACTGTTTGTTTTTTAGCTTTTAGGAGCTTGTAATCACATTTCCACATATTTTGTACCTACAACACAGCAGAGTAAGACATGGTGAATCTTTTGATACCAAATAACTGTAATGTGAATTTTGTTGCAAGTCAACCTTTAAGGGAACCTAAAATTTACAAAGATTATATGATGCTGATGTAATTGAAGTCAACTTAGCGACACACACAAATGGGCAATGATTATGCACTATTAAACTGACCTCTTCCATAGTCAATCCAGCGCGCAGACTTCTAAACACGACTTCAACAAAATTCTCCCTCTTTTGTGTCACCAACTTGTCAGCGAGAGTCTCATTTTCCTTCAGATAACGTTCATAGTGTTTGAGTGAGTCCCTGCGATGGATCAGAGAGAGAGAGACAGTGTTATAAACAGAGAAACAATGTCATCGGAGCTGTTCTGATGGAACAAAATAGTTTAGATCTCAATGAATGACAAAACAAAGACAAAAAAGTAACTTCAACAAATCAACAAAGTTAGTATTTATAGTATATTTATAGTATAGTACAGGTTCCTTTTACAACAGAGATAGCATTTTGATTATTACCAATTTTGATTGGTATATTAGAACACCCAATCGTTGAACCGATGCTTTGATGACGATGCTTTTTGCAAAACCGACTAGCTGGGTGTTTAGAATAATCCATGAATTATTTATTTCTAGTACGCTTGGCTGTCCTGTGCATTGTGAGAGATCGTAATGAGTAATCACTATGTGTATAATTAATTCATGAAGTGGCAAGGCGGCCAAGTGGTGTAGTGGTTAGTGAGCCGGTCAGTTAATCGGTGTATTGAAGTTTAATTCTCAGGTGAGGCAATTTTTTCCTAATGCTCTTAGCGCCGCTTCGGATGGACAGAGACGACTATTATTATAGTAAAGATTAGCAAATTAAATGTGATCTTTCCTAACTATTGATTGCGGAGATGTAACATTCGGCTGAACAACTTTACAGGCTTCATAAATAATGTCTTTTTGAAGGTTCTTAAGACAAAACGAGTTCAATGGTTATTCTTTAGAATGTGCTTTGATTGGCTATCGTGAGCAATTATGTGACTCTCATTGGTCAGATAAAGATTTTGATAGATTCTTAGCGATGCCAGTATTTTCTTGCGTTTCATCAATTCGCAATAAAACTGCAGAATATTTGCTATTCTATTTCTGTGATAAATTTCCTTAAAGGTTGACTTGCAACAAAGAGAATCCAAACTACGGCGGTCTCGTGTGGCTGTGATTAACTGTTCATTTTTTAGCTTTTAAGAGCTTGTAATCACATTTCCACATATTTTGCACTTACAACACAACAGAGTAAGACATGGTGAATCTTTTGATACCAAATAACTGTAATGTGAATTTTGTTGCAAGTCAACCTTTAATATTCCAGGGTAAACCTAGCTGGGCTCAATGCACATAAATAAATATTGATTTTCTTCCTAAATGAATCGCAGATATATAAATAAACCATTTTATGGCAAAAACATCCTTAAGGTCTCTCATCACAACAATTCGTCTCTCTTAAAACAACCATGGACCTTAAGGTCATAGACACATTAGACACCTGTGAGCAATTGTCTGTAAAATTGTATCCAGTAAAAGATCAGCTACCCCTCCACTCTCCATAGAAGCATAGGCAGCGATGGCACACATAAACAGTTTGTTGGCAAACGCTGCCATAACCTACAATAAATCACATGACTATTAGTCACAGAAAACTCTTACTGCCAGTTGTGATGTTTCCAAGGAAACATGACTGTAAGTGATCGCGTTTAAATCAACTACCAGATTTGTAGCAACAGAAGGCGCACTGCAAAGCCTAAAATTGTCTAAAAAATCTGCGCGTCCATTAATAAGATTCGTCCTATGTGTGGACTGAGTTCCAAAGTCTATCGTGTGCCTCTGGTAAGTGCACTACGCTTACCGCTCTGCGGACCATTTTTGCAAAAAAAAAACAACGAAAACTTCTAAATATACAGCAGAGGTGTGCTCCTAATAAATATTCACTTGTTTAAAATATCCCTAAAATGGCACCAGTAAAGCGACATGCTTGTGAGGCTCAGCTTAAACTGCAGGCAGAGGCGGGCAAGTTACATCTCCATGTGCAGGTGGATTGTGAACAAATAGGCTGAGAAAGAAAAGCCAGCCTCTATTGATAGAGCGTTTGCGAAAGCCGGCATCAATGTTGACCTGCAACCAACCGGTGAGTCTGACACAGACAATGATGAGGAGGAACCCAGAATGTCGGACAATAAAATTCCTCAGCTGTTTAATTAATTCAGATATCGAGGACAAAAAACGTGAGGGTTTTTATAAAGATAGAGTGATTATTTTATCCAATAAAGTTGGGTAAACTCACTGCTGTGCCAATATCGTTTTTAGTATGTTTTAAAATGCAACTTGCAATATGGTGTTTCTTATATATTCGTTAAAAACTGACGACGCCCTATGATGTGGTATGTCATATGGTGCGGAAAACACGTTAACAACCAATTTGTTAACGTGTTTCTAGCAGGCCTTTGTATGCTTACACTGGCTAGCTGAGTTGTTATTATGTATATGTATGGTAGCTAACTGAATCAATCAAATTATACACTATTTATATAAGGTTAATATTTGTTATCGAATACAAAATAATTCTCATCTCAGTTGTTGGAAATAAACTACAGAGTAATATCAAAAGTAAAACAGAGAAAATCCCTTACAATAGCTATTAAAATCCCAAAATTCAAGTAAACACTTGGGTTAAAGCCGACATCATGTTGATAGCAAAAGACTGTGAAGACATTTGGAGTTGTTCATTCATGGTTATGGAAATTTTGAAGGCAAAATTTTCCTTTAAAATTCTCCCAAAAGCAAAATTTGCCTTTAAAATTCTCCCAAAAACAAAATTTGCCTTTAAAATTCTTCCAAAAGCAAAATTTGCCTTTAAAATTCTCCTAAAAATGAATAGACTCCTTTAAAATTAATGTTTTGTTCAACTTAGTTATGAGCTAAGGAAGACTCCAAATCGTTTTTGAAACAAAATATCTTTTAGGATTATATTTTATAGTCTGACTGGAGCAACAAAAAGACAGCAATGGTGAAACTACAGTAATCACTCACTTTTCATGGTTAATTGGACTGGCAGACCCCCACCCCTTTTCATGTCATGATTTTTGACCCCCGATTTTTCAATGTCAAAAAAAGGGACTTATATAGGGTCTAGTGTGAATATGAACTGCACAACCTGGTCAAAATTAAAATAAAAATAGCTTTTAATAAATTAAAGTGATGTAAAGTTGTTTTGTTATGTTGCTAATGTTTTCATGTGGCACACTTAAACAAAATAAAATAACATTATGTTAGCCGTTATGAAAAAAAAGCTGGTAATTGATGTTTTCAAAAAAACTGCATTTAAATTAAAAAATTTGGATTTAAATAAAAAAAATCCAATTTTTGGAGTTTCTAAAAAGTCATGCTTTTTTTCCAACCCTGACTGGTGATGTTCAGTAGGTGCTGACTAAAACTTATGCTATAAATATCAAATATTTTATTATTTCCGCTTTATGAAATAAAAGTGCTAATTTTCTGCTCATAAATATAAAACTATATAAAAATACATTTGTATATCTAAAGCTGATGGCAGCAGTAAACTACTATAACTAGTCTAGTTGAATGAAGCAAACCATGTTTCTACTAGTTTTATGCCAAGAACAATCTAGCACTCTGGTGAACGCAATAAATGTTTAATGGACTACAAAATCAACATCTAGACAGCTCACCGTGACAGGAAGTGATCGACGTCCAGTCACAGATCTCAGCCTAGTGAGTATCTTGTGAAGGACACAATGCCAACTGTTGCTGTCCACATCGACAAGACACCGGCAGCAGGTTGCCAACAACGCTACCTAAAATAGCCAGAATCCTTAACAGCCATTCCCTACACTTGCCATGACTATATATTGAATAGCAACAAGTTGGTGTACTCGATTTTCTCTTCTCTGATAAGCAGCGAAACACAGGGTTAAAAGTCATCCTTTTAGTGAATGACAGTGAGCAAAATAGTTTTTTTAAATAAAAACCAGATCGCTTACCATAATACAATTTGAAACAAAACCACATAGAAAAACATGAAAAACAAAGTAAACTTTCCGAACTGTGTCAAACTGCCAATGATGTAAGAATATTTAGGACAAAAAGTCTTGAGGTCTCCACCTCGAAAGTGATTTATTAAGTCTGGCATCATAAGCGAAACATTACTGGTGTTGAATACCAGATGGTCAATAGATAGGAAAGCGTAACAGATGGTCAATAGATAGGAAAGCATACCAGATGATCAACAGAAAGAAAAGCATACCAGATGGTCAATAGATAGGAAAGCATACCAGATGGTCAATAGATAGGCAAGCATACCAGATGATCAACAGAAAGAAAAGCATACCAGATGGTCAATAAATAGGAAAGCATACCAGATGGTCAATAGATAGGAAAGCATACCAGATGGTCAATAGATAGGCAAGCATACCAGATGATCAACAGAAAGAAAAGCATACCAGATGGTCAATAGAAAGGAAAGCATACCAGATGGTCAATAGATAGAAAAGCATACCAGATGATCAACAGAAAGAAAAGCATATCAGATGGTCAATAGATAGGAAAGCATACCAGATGGTCAACAGAAAGAAAAGCATACCAGATGATCAATAGATAGGAAAGCATACCAGATGGTCAATAGATAGGAAAGCATACCAGATGATCAACAGAAAGGAAAGCATACCAGATGGTCAATAGATAGGAAAGCATACCAGATGGTCAATAAAAAGGAAAGCATACCAGATGGTCAACAGATAGGCAAGCATACCAGATGATCAACAGAAAGAAAAGCATACCAGATGGTCAATAGATAGGAAAGCATACCAGATGGTCAATAGATAGGAAAGCATACCAGATGGTCAATAAATAGGAAAGCATACCAGATGGTCAATAGATAGGAAAGCATACCAGATGGTCAATAGATAGGCAAGCATACCAGATGATCAACAGAAAGAAAAGCATACCAGATGGTCAATAAATAGGAAAGCATACCAGATGGTCAATAGATAGGAAAGCATACTAGATGGTCAATAGATAGGAAAGCATACCAGATGGTCAATAGATAGGAAAGCATACCAGATGGTCAACAGAAAGGAAAGCATACCAGATGGTCAACAGAAAGAAAAGCATACCAGATGGCCAATAGATAGGAAAGCATACCAGATGGTCAACGGAAAGAAAAGCATACCAGATGGTCAATAGAAAGAAACGCATACCAGATGATCAACAGAAAGGAAAGCAAAGGACTTGAAGCACTTCTCCTCTGCTATTGCATTCAGGCACTTGAGAGCATGTACAGCGGTCTGCAAATGTGGTAGGGCTTCCTCAATTTCCTGTAGACCAAACAGCAGGTGTTAGCCAACAGACCCCAATCAAAAGGTATAGTAAAATGTATTCTTTACTTTCTGCTACCAACATTGTTATTATTTTAATCAATTCTACTAATATTCAATGTGATGATACTATAAAATCACCTTGAACTCTGTATTCTGGAAACTTGAAATAAAATACTGAGTAATAACAGAAAGAAAAAGTGTGCATCAAAACCAGCTGAGTATCAACCAGTGCCATCGTTGTATGACAATATGATGGACTCCAAACTCTTGCGAAACAAAATGTTATCATCATTAATCGTGTAATTAGCAATCCGTTCATCAAAAGTGTGAGTTGAAACATTTTCATAATTTTCATAGCTTGACAAACATATTATTCTGCTATAAGACAAGTTGTCATCTCTTTTTCTCTTCCGTACCAAAATGAAAGAGGAACAATTCTTAAGCTCGTATTATATGGAGAATAATGGGCAAGTCGAAATTATTCTCTACATCCGGAATATGTGATTTTAGATTTCAAAGTAGCAGACAAGTGGGAGTAAAATATGTGATCAGCTAACTTGTTGATGTTAACGTCTGCAGATGTTTTTCAAGTGGTAAAACATGCAAGCACTTTTTGTCCAGTTACTAGAAAACTAATGCTTCATACAGCCTGAACTGTTAACAGATTGTTTTGCACCATTATAATCTAATAACACTTCTAACGCCTAATGCACATGTTTTTTACAAAGTATAAAAATAATTGGTCCAACCTAAACCAATAAGATACTGTTCCACAATTTCTTGTTGAGCGGCTGACATACCTTACTACGCCCTAGTAAAGTCTGTCAGCACCCAGAAGCAAGTTTACACATAAAAAACAAGAAATGTATCAAAGTTTTGACAACTCTCTGTGTGGTATTGCAGCTCAAATGTTGTATAAACAGCAAATTTGGAGGGTTAACTTTAAAAAACAGTTCGACTCGGCAGAGGTTGCATATATCATCATCCAGATGAACAGTCGCAAGTGAATTACAAAAACCTTCAATCTAGGCTGAAAAAAGCCACGATTGTTTTGAAAATATTTCACTTTTCAGATTTGAACTAATTTAAAAAAATGTTTGATGACTTTGATTTTTTCACTCATTTTTGTTCATGTAAATTGTCTGTATATTGCTTTAGTACATCAAAATTCAAAATGCTGGTGAAACCAGCAATTATCACCGTCACACTTGCTAATTCATCACAGAGGAGTGGTAACGGATTCGTTACACAAATCAAAACAAGATTGTTTCTCAAGATACATCGATTTTCGCAATTTTATAAGAAAATAAAAAATCAAGATTTAAATGAAATCATTAAACTCAATTGATTTTTTTCATGCCAACCCTACCTCTGATGCTTATATTGTACACTTTGGCACATTTACAGATAAAGTTTTACTATAGTTGAGTGTGTCATGTCTTACTTATCATCTCCTAGACACGTGTGTTGCGTCGTTTCATTCAATGTATGAACACATGCAATCTATGAACTCTATATACGGACTACTACAAACTAAAATCCACAGAAAGAAACTAACAGAAAAATATAAGCTACGTATTTACTTGGGAGAAACAATGTCCCCAGCCATATGCGCTGCATGGTAACTTATAGATAAATTCATTAACCCAAACGAACCATGGGTTACAAAAATTAAGGAGCCTTCGAGGAAATAACTACAATTTGATGTTCCCAACAGAAATCAGTGCCCTGATGTTCTCATATGATGCTAAAAGACTCAACGTAGGTATATTCTATGAAGTCCTCAAACCTGCCACTTTTTTATAGTTTTTACTAGTGGTGGTCACCAAAAGCCTTGATAAAAATAGATAGCCGTAAGATAACAACAGATGAATAGGATAAACCACCAACCTTATAAAGTGAAAGAGAGATGGTGAGTGACTCTCCTCTACTTAATAGCTGTTTAACCTCTGGACTAGTTAGTAACTTGCCTAGCAATTCCCATGCTTGTTCCTTTACATCACCCGCCATCTGCGCACTAGTGAGAGAGTGTATACACAAAGGCGTTAAACAGAACAAATCATTCGATTTCAAATACAAGAGTAGATCCAGACAATGATTGGCTGATCAGCACCAATAGCTAACTCAATTCAGATCTTCTGTACTGAGGCACCAATTTTATTATAATAGCATAAAAACACATTTTAATATTCAAGAAACACAAAGGCATATAAAAATAAAATTCCATACTGCAAGTATTAAACTGAATTACGAGGCTGTGACTAATTACGATTATTTTCATAATTGTAAACACAAATTACAGCACATATCATTTACATCCTAACTAAAACAAAAAAACACTACTTCCCATATTGACAATCAACATCGCTCAGATTTTAAAAGAAATTAGGTATTTATATTATATTATTATATATATTAGGTATTTATATCTTTGTGATAAAGACTTGCAATATACTTCTTGTGTTAGCTTGGTAGACTACAATACTACTGCCAAGATCAAAAGTAGAGTTGTAGAAAGCATCTGAAGTTTCATACTTATTCCAGAAAAAACTGGTTGATACTGATCGAAACACTTAACCTCAAAATTGGCGCCAATACCAAAATCAGCGCATCTTTGCTGATCCGTATAAACTAACCTATCAGAAGAAAATAAGTCAGTGTTATCACGTCTCAGACCAGATATTACTAATACTAGTACAGCGCACCATCAGAATACGATTACCCTGATATATGATTTTTTTACCGTACGATGCGGAACGTGATGAATTTTCACCTCACCATACGAATCTTATTTCACCTTACAAATTCAACAAAACTTCGTCTGAGTTCAAATTTGGCAGCCGGTGTGCTTATTTGCTTATAACATACGTCAAAATAACAAAGATGCCGAAATACAGGGTTGAAAAAAACCACGTTTTTTATGAAAAAACCAGGTTTTTTCGGTTTAAACTGGTTTTTATGGTTTAAACCGGTTTTTATGGTTTTTATAATTTTACCAAGGTTTTTGCAATTTTAAGTCTAATTAACATCACTTACTATAGCTGCATGATTGAGTATTGAACATACATATGTGGAATCATCTGTTAACGATAGTATTGTGGGAGTTGTTATGGGGAAAAAAGAGAGAGAAAACATGGAAATTTCAGAATGAGTCTTAAATCAAACATGATTGATGAAATACAGAGCAGAAATCTCATCACATAAAGTGAATATTTTACATGCTGTTTTGTGTATAAGTAAAAACTTTAATCCCAGTGATTAGTCGTGTGGTAGTGTAGCGCAGAGCATAATGCAGATGCATTGCTAGTGTTTGGAGCTGTGACAGATGACTCAACTTCTATCACTTGAATATTAGCATCACTGTCTAAATTGGTGTTTTCAGCTTGACATTTTGCTACGTGAGCTTTAAGCCTATCTGCGTGACCTCGCGTTATGACAGCGTACCTGTTACGTTTTGCCTTAAAACCTTTGCCTTTCAAAACTTTTCAAAACACAACAAACTTGATAAACCGAATTGTAACAATCCAACTACTTTGGCTTGTGCCCAATAAATAAACTATTAGTTTGCAAACTTGACGCTTTTGCCCAAAAGGATTTTATTGTTTTAATTTCTAATTTTATGTAATCCTTTCTCACTGGCCAGACTTGAGAAAGTATTTATTCATTATTAGAAACGATGATTGGATTAGTATATTTCACATGGTTTTTATATTTTATCAGTAAAGAGATCATCATATCGCTTGATAAAACCAATTGAAAATGAAATTCACTAATTCATTGTTGTGCTAGGATTTCATGTAGTTTCAACTTGAACTCTGTCATCAATTTACTACTGTGTCCTAAATAAACTTCCATAGCTGATAATTACATATAATTGTATTTCTACCGCACATGGACCACTAGGAGCTTAAAATATTATATTTTTCACAAAAAATAATGAAAAAACCGAAAATACCATAAAAACCGGTTTTTCCGGGCTGGTTTAAACCACTGGGTTTAAACCGAGCCAACCCTGCCGAAATGTCAACAATAGTATAATAATAGTGACAATAACAACAATAGTAGCAATCACATAGTATAGCCGATAACAACGTCTGAAAGAGACACAATGACCGATTTTTTCAGTTCAGCAATTCTTGTGTGTAAAACGGTAATATCTTCCCTTTAAAAAATAGCAAAGTTGGAGTTGCGATCCCTCCAAACAGCATATCAGTGGTTAGACAACTTCTTTTAATTTGCTAACAAAAATCCATTTCATCATAAAAACAGCATCGCTCGGCTTTCTTGCCTACTTGAGTTAAAAAAGGTTTTAATGAGATCAGCTAAAAATTATATTGAAACTGAAGCCAGAAATTAATAGAAGATAGAGATTAAGCGATAAAAAGTTGAAATTCAGTAACATAGTTAAAAATACATACAAAAACTTAGTTTTAAATGTTTATTTAGTAAGCTACACTTATTTAAAGTTAATTCAAGGTTTATGTTATACGTACGTCTGTCATGAAGGTAAGCACTCTCTAAGGTAGGTACTGCACATAGCACCGGTACATTTTAATGCAGATCATAACCAATAAACACACTAAATATACTAAAGTTACTGTAGGTAAATATAGTTACTGAGGATAACATACTATTTTGTTAGTATACTGTACAGTACTTGTATAAAATTTTAATGATTTTTACCAGGGGATGTTAGCATTACACAATTACTACGGTTTTTATACCCCTAAATACAATTTTTTTCACCATACAATGCCAACCCTGGAATGGACTAAAATCATATCCTGAGGGTGCACTGCATATTGTTCAACCTTCCTAAAAATGTACTAAAAATATATGACAACACCAAATGAGGATCAGAAATATTTGAAACTTATACCAAACATATTAAAATTGAATCTACACAAAATTATAGCAGAATTTATTAGAAAATATGGGTAGTTTTCTCTCATTTTCCATTGCTGTTGATGTTTGAGATGACATGACTGCCAGGATGTTTCCAGATAAAAATCCACAAAACTTGATGGCGGTAAAGATTCTCAGATCGGGTGAAAGTGAGAGTATGACGTCTATAGTTGACGTCTATAGCCGACAGAATAGAAAAGCATAATGCTACAACATGAAAGCAACAGCCGATATCAGCTATAGCAACTAGTCACATCATTTCACACATATTTTCCTTCTGAGAGTTTTAACCGTGATCAAGTTTTGTCGATCGATTTTAATCTTGAAACATCCTGACAGTCAGATCACTTCAAACATCAAAAACAATCACAAATGATCGAACAATACTGACACGTTCTGATAACATTCACTAAAATTTTGTGCAAGTTCATCTTTAAAATAATCAAATCATTTCTTGTAGAAAACAAAAATTCCATTATTATTGCTGACCTACCTCTTAGGCGAGTGTAATAAAAATGTTAGCCAGTCGATTATGACCTGTTCCTTGCGAGGAATATATTTTTTGGAATGCCACAACACTGCTGCTGCCTCTAACCGTTGTTTCCATGGCAATGACCTATCTTTGAGGACAGAGAGGCTTTTAGCATCTGTAGATATAAAATAAAAAGGAGTTACACATCATGCTTCATATATAAGAAAATTGAGCGACAAGTTATGGCTATTGTACATAAACTTCCAACAGAAACTGCGGATGTTAGAAACTTGATGCTCATAAAGGTATCACTAAATCTAAAAAATATATTTGGTAGCTCTACCAGTTGAAAGGTAAGGATAATTTAACTGGATGGGCAGTTCATGATTGTGGAATGAGTAAATTCAATGATAAACTATGTAGGCCTATTACTAGAGACGCTCTGAATCCTGTAAACCTGAATCCTGAAAACTACTACAGCAAGTTTGGCAAAAATTCGGCACTGACTGTGTAAGCCTATTTGCAATTGGTAGTCGTGATGATACTAATAACATTGGTAAATTTTCACAGTAAGTGGCAAAGGTAGCGTTCACGGGTAGTGTTACTTCAAAGAGTTTAATACAGTTTCTAGAGAAAATATTTGCTAGAGAAGACCATTCAGAAAAATGCGTGGGTGAGAATGATATGAGCTTTGCACGGAATCAGACAAGTAAGACCTCATTGCCCTCGAGTACTCAATGGTGAGGTTGAGCTGTTTAATAAAACCTTCAAACAAACTAGTCAAGACACTGTTCATAAAGGATTAGATTGGAATAAAGCAGTTTTAGTGTTTCTGCAAGTCTATAGATGCTCCCTAATTCAACTTCAGGTGTCTCCAAGGGCCTTACTTCATGCTCGACAAAGAATGCATACAAAACTTATGTTGGATAGATCAATAGATCGATTGTTTTAGATGAGGATTATTCAGGTATAAATAACAGGATAGAGCTTTATTAGGCTGAACAGGAAGAGTATAAGGATAGATGCAGAAGTGCTGAAGATCTCAGCTTACAGATAGGCAGCTCAGTTTGAGTGAGACAAGTTTCAAGCTTGAAGGGGTAATCCCAATTTTTATTCCGCTGTTATTGATTCTCAAATAGCTCTCAAGTCATATTGTAACAAAAAAAGTGGACAAGTACGACACCGAGTTTCCACCATTGTCGTCGCAGAACAAAACCCTTAAAACGAAAATGATAGCCCTGAAAAGGGCTGAGATGGTTGGTGAGACTACTGGCACTCAAAAATCGATTTTGACTGGTGAGTCCAGTAGCCCGAGAGGGTCACTGTCATCCCCGATAGGATCTACCGATGGGCGAATGGTCTTGGACTCCACTTCATGCTTGTAAAAGCGAATGAGCTGTCAATCAGTGTGTACCCGTATTTGTAGACGTCAGAATGCGCAAGAGTTGATGACGTCTTTTCTAAGCCTATAATCCGCCAGCTTCAAATTGCTAACTCAACGGATCTATATTACGTTCATCGCAATTCAGACAAATTTGAATAGTCATTTATAAGGCGCACGCTTAACACTTGTCCAATGTAGAGTATATGTATGTGATATACTAGCAATTTTATTATGTTAACCATTTATTACTATATTGTTCTAAGATTTGCATGTTACTATACAAACACTAAAAAAAATTATTAATACTCGTATTGCGTGATTAGTTAGTGACAAATGTTATCGTTTTTGTATTCGAAATATGTTATTGTGGAATTGGTTGACCTGATTACTGTGCAGCCAATCAATTGTGGATTTTTTTTGGGATTGCTATATAACCTGCCGGTTTGATCATTGTTGGTGTGTTACTGCTTGGTACTGAGAGATATAACACCAATAAAGATACTGCGTTCTTTATAAATAAGCTCTGCTTGAGTTTGAAAAGCAAATAGGTATAACATTCTTGTCACTGTTTCTGACTTTAGCATTGTGATATTAGCCAGCGTATCATAGCTGCATTCACTATAAGTGCTATTGACCGAACATCAAGAATTATTGCGCTTGGCTTGCTAGGGTGTAATAGTTGAGAAGAGACACCATCGAGTCTGTTCATCAGCTCACCCACGAGTCTGCTTATCGGCTCACCCACGAGTCTGTTTATCGGCTCACTCTCGAGTCTGTTTATCGGCTCACCATCGAGTCTGTTTATCGGCTCACCATCGAGTCTGTTTATCGGCTCACCATCGAGTCTGCTATCGGCTCCCTCTCGAGTCTGTTTATCGGCTCACCCGCGAGTCTGTTTATCGGCTCACCATCGAGTCTGTTTATCGGCTCACCATCGAGTCTGTTTATCGGCTCACCATCGAGTCTGTTTATCGGCTCACCATCGAGTCTGTTTATCGGCTCACCATCGAGTCTGTTTATCGGCTCCCTCTCGAGTCTGTTTATCGGCTCACCCGCGAGTCTGTTTATCGGCTCACCCGCGAGTCTGTTTATCGGCTCACTCTCGAGTCTGCTTATCGGCTCACCATCGAGTCTGTTTATCGACTCACTCTCGAGTCTGTTTATCGGCTCACTCACGAGTCTGTTTATCGGCTCACTCTCGAGTCTGTTTATCGGCTCACTCTCGAGTCTGCTTATCGGCTCACCCGCAACTCTGTTTATCGACTCACCCGCAAGTCTGTTTATCAACTCATCAAGTTTGTGTGAACTCGCTCTTGAGTTGGGAGTTGTCTATCCTTGTCGAGTAGAATTTACTTCAATATCGACTCAGTAACGAAAAGTCAGCTGATGAGTCAAGCCTCGCAAGAATTAACTCAGCAGCTCACTAAAGTCACTGCAGTCGTAAACTATCTGCCTATATGTCACACAGTGAAAGTCCTTGATGAGAGAGGTTGTATTGGCATACAATACAATAAAGGGACCCTGAACGCCTTTAGATATAACTTCAGCTGTTGAAAACACCAAAGTCGAATTGAAACAACTTTAAAATTTCTAGTTTTTACATGTGCCGATAATTTTTCTAAACAACTTAACAAAAGATAACTCCATAAACGGCATATCGACAATTGTTAAAAACGAAAAATATCTGTACGATGTAGGTGGTAAGTTTACTCACCACATTCTATATTTGCCTTCATCGTTATAGTATTAAACAATATATTAACAGCAAAGTTTAAGAATTTTGTCTAAACCATGCAATAACTGTTATATATAAAACATAAACAGAAATTAGTATCATCTACAGACAATGTGCGATGTTTCGCCGCAATAAAAAGCCGTAGATTCCACGTGTGAAGTATCTCTTCAAGTTGTGGTATAGAATACTGGGAGTCGTTTCTGAGAGATCACGGTAAACACGCTATGTTTTTAATAAGGGTTTTTAGTGGACCCCTCAAAAACTGCCCAATAAACTAAAGGATTTGCGCTGCGCTAACGACTCCATACAGTCCATGTTTAACAAATTTCGTACTTTGATGTTAAAACGTCTCACTTTGTATACAACTACCATCACAACATCACCTCTTTTACTGTTACACGCTCACTCTATGTTAGATCTATTTATTGTAAATAGTCATTTAAGTTAACGATTTATTTTTATAGTTACGTTATAAATATTACTTTAGCGAATTTATGTTCCCTTCTTTATATTTTCCAAAATATGAACAAATCGAATAGTGAAAATCTCGTCGGGCAGTTGCTTTATTATGTCACTGGATGGCTCTTATGTTACTGCAGTTCTGTCTGTTCAAATATTGACTGTTTGTCGCTGCATTTTAGTTTTGAATCTTTAGTGAAGGCCATTATGATACATCTACACCTGTTGACACATGGAAACCTTTTTGATTTGAATTGCTTTATTTGGTCAAAGGGTAATGTCAAGCTCGTATGAGTTGATGAGACATTACTTAAACTGTGTTTAGCATATAAACTATTTAACAAATTGCTGAGCAACTAAAACAATCAGATATACCTTTCTGTGAATTGGGACGCAGAAAATTTTTACCCTGCATTTTCAGGTCGTTTTGGCTGATAAGACTACCAAGCTACGCACACATGTTCAGTTGTAGGAGCATAAACTATTACTAGATTGCATAACTCATGTTTGTTAGTTATTCATATATATATATATATATATCTTCTCCAGTGTGATGCTGTTGAAGATGTTTAATGCTTTCATTTTGAGAATGTTTGCGTAGCAACCTTTACCTTATTTCCTTCACCTTGTTAGAGCTATAATATTTTGCAGGTTTTGTTGTTCTTGCTTCAAAATAATATGTGAATTTTGAAACTAGACTTGATTTAATGCTCAGGTCTCATTTCTACTGTATTCATTCTACATTTATTATATAAACATTAGTGTGAGCCAAGACTCTGGCTTTTAAGGAGAGCACTAAAAGCAACCTTATCAGTTTTAAGACATATCAACATCTGACTCTAAGCTTAACACCTGACTGTTGCAATGCTGCTGAAAAATTTAATTCCTTAGTAGATGACCTTTCTGAAGGCTATTTGAATCTAAATGCTAATACTTTTTAAGTTCGATTGTGTGAATGCCTGAGCGCTACAAACTTACGCTTACTTTATTTTAGAAATAAGATAGATCAAACAATTAGTAAACAAAATTTAACAATATAGATTAAACAATCAACATTACATTGCAAATGCAAAGTAACTACTATTTGATCATTTTATCAAAATGTTTAAAAACTGACTACTAGGTGTTAAGAAGAATTTTCTTTCAACGGTGGACACTTAGTACTTGACACTTGGCTGCTGCAAATGTCTGTTAATTGTTTGATCTAACTACAGACACATTTAAAACCTAAAAAAAACATTTATGACAGCGAATATGAGCTCTTCCTAAATCGGTAGCTTCAATGCCAAAGTGCAATATGCCCTAGAAATTTGTTTTCGGAATTTTTTATGTTTCATAACTGTGGCATACCGATAAACGATATTTGGAGGTCATTTTTTTGAATAAATTTTAACATCTCTGGAAAGGAGTTAATTCTCTTAAATAAATGGGCCTTTTTATTGGCGCATTGTTATGCGCAACAGACTTGAAGTTCTGTAAAACCTTTTCATTGGCCTGGAAAAAAGATTAAACCTTGCCCTAGATCAGCCGTTAATTTTACTTTAATTTGTGTATGCTTTTTTTAAGTCGGAATTAGTGATTTTCATGAGTAGTGAACTCACTTTACCTGTTTAGTAAAATATATAGAAGTATGCAGTGTATGTTCTATGTTGTAGAAGGTTGCTATGGGCATTGGCTGTTTTGTTATTAAAATTAAATGTTAAAAGCATTGAACTTAGCGACTCTAAACTTGCTAAACATTTAGCTTATAATTAGAAATCAACTTGTGAAGTTTTCAATGCTGGTCAGTTTCAATGATGATGGAGAATCTCCGGCGATCAACCTCCACTGACAGTGAAAGAAAATATCAGCTCATCTCTGAAGCAAGCATTAAAATGTTTGCTGAAAGCAAAGGTCATGTTGTCTCAGATAAGGTTGTGAGAATTCTCAATGAAGATGTAAATTACCGACTACGAGAGATAGTTTCGGTAAGTTTCATGTATTTTTAAGGTTTTTGCAAATGTTTAAGTTGTTTATAAGGTTGCCTCAAGCCCTCCATTTTTTATTTGCGGCTTTGTATCGTGTATCCACTCTTAATGCTGTTTGATAGAAATATTTTTATCAATTGTACTGAAACTAGTTATTTATGTCACAGCTAAAAACAGATCATTACAGGAGTGTAACCTGCATATACAGCTGATAAAGAATATCAGAGGCAATATTTAGAAGGTTGTGATTTCTTGTCAGAGTTTTACATGATCGTTCTAAAATATTTTATTCATATATAGGACAGTGTTAATTTGTTTCTGGCAAAAATATGCCGTAGAACGACTCTTCACATATCTTCATTCAAATGACGGCTATGTTTCTGTATAAAAATATGGTTTTTGAACTAAGCTCGACCAATTAAAGAATACATGAAATTAGCTCGATCAATCAGAGAATACATGAAATTAGCTCATTCAATAAAAGAATACATGAAATTAGCTCACCCAATCAGAAAATGCATGAAAGGGTGTGAACTAATGACATGTATAAAAAGAGGTTTTAGCATATTTTTTGTGGTCCTGCTGTTCTAGCAGTATTTAATGCGTTTTCCGATTTTTGTGTATGAAAAATGATCTGGAGTCAACTTAGACACCTTTGCCGCATTTGAATGGATGGAGCTCATTAATCAGTTTGATTAATTCTTTTTTAAATATCGACATTTTCGTTCTCTGATTTCTTACATGATAACTCTATGATTTTTATGTTACCATCTTTTCTCTTTATGCTTGTGGAATGAATTTAACCTGTTTAATTATTAACTGCTTATATCGCAACTCAGTAAGATATGACATAGTTCTATGATAGAATTTTGAGAAAGTTTTAAATTGATTGTGTTTTGGTTAGACATAAAATAAATGCATAGAATAAAGCTTGGCTGACTGTACCGCTAGATGTGGGCCAGCTAGATTGCCGGTAAAGTGTGAGGTACTAAACTGCAACATATAAACCTTAAAGAATGTGGAACAGGTGAATGCGTCTGTCTCAACAACAAATTTTTTGACAAAATTAGCATTACTTGTAATTTAATTTATTATTTTCATGTAGTCAGAAACGGAAGAGGAAGTTTGATTGTTTTTTTCTTAGATTATGCTAATTTCGGAACCCGCATAAAATGAGGTATTTATTTTGACTCAAATTTTTCTAAAGTGGCGAAATGTGACAGTGACATGAAGTGTGACAGTGACATGACTTGTGAAAGTGACATGTGACAGTGACATGTGACAGTGACATGACATAAAGTATGTTATTTCTATGTAGGAAGCATCACAGTATATGAAAAGAGCGGCTCAAAGCTGTTTAAAAGTTACCGATGTGAATCACGCTCTCGCTGACGCAAATGTTCTCCACATTTATCCACATACTCCTACCAGCTACACTCATGTCCCTACACACAAGTTGTATACTCCCGCTGACACTATTGTATGTCTCTCAGATGTTGTTACATCTGACTCCGTCTCTCTACCTGCTCCTGATCTGCAACACAAAGGTATGAGATTGAAACATAAATAATCGATGTTTTGCACTTGAGCTGATGAGCTTTGCATTTTGATAACAAGTTTAAAGATTATCCTCCAGAACCGGATATCATTGTTCAAATCTTGCTCTGGTTTCCATATGATTTGTTGAGAAGTGAATGTCATAGAATATTTTGTGTTGAAACTTGAATAGTGTTATTCTTTGTGTTTTATAGCCATAGATCTCCATCCAACGGATGCTCAACCTATCGATGCCACCACACGACGCACCCTGTGTCAATATTTTACTGCCATCACTGAAGCTGTAACAGGAGGACGCGCTGAGCTCAGAAAGGTAGTCATGAGTGCCAATCAGATATAATATATCTGATATTATTATCTGATATAACAATCATATTATGATTGTTAGCTCATCATCCTAACTGACATTCTAGTAGAATGAAAATAGCTTTTTCTTAATGTAGGGACTGTCCTGAGGCAGCATGAATTGTGTTACAGAGCTTTCCTTGATTTCTAAACTAATTGTTATATTTTAATTGAAAATAAAATAGAAACAGACATTTCTGCTGTCTTTATATATATATATATATATATATAAAGAAAGCAGTCTCTATGTACATGTATATATAGAGACTGCTCGACAGCAAAAGTCTATATAAATATATGTATATATATATAGGCTATATATATATATATACATACATATATATATATATATACATGTATGTATATATATATAGGGACCATATATATAAAAATGTTTATATATATGGGTATATATATATATATAGTCTCAACTCTATATGTGTAATATATAAGTATACTATATGTATGAATAATCACTTTGGTATTTTCCCTGGCCTCTTTTTGGCAGTTCCTAGTTTGATTATAACAATGATTGTTTTCACAGGTGGCTCTAGCAGATATTATTTGTAATACCAGGATAGGACATATACAACAAGAGCTTCTTTCGTTTACGCATAAATGGGTAAGTCAAGATTTTTCCTACGCTGAAAGGTGTACGCTAGTGGCATAGGCAGGTGTATGTATGAGGATACATGATGTGCCAGCTGTAAAAGCTGACCTTGTTAGTTGAACTAGTACTAGACATTCACTTATACTAAACCTGAGGCCATGGAGTTGTCCCTGTAGATCTGTAGCCTGCATAATTCTGTGATAGTCTGTCCTGTTTGTCCCAAAACCAGCCTATAATTAATATTTTTATTCTGAACAAATATTTAATTTCCTCAGGCAATCTTCTCTTCTGCTAGTTGCCCAGCTTTTCATGAGAGGTCTACTAGTTAGCTAGTGTATCAGTTCACATTATTTTTTATTTATAACTCAGCAGCAGTTGTTATATTCTTGTATTTACTCTTTTCAACCTGTGCAAGTCATTAGTAGAACATTAAAGTGACAGCAGGGAGTAATAACAGGGATTATCGTCACAAGAGCTAGCTATTGCATGTATCGAGGTTGAGCAGAAATGTTTGTTATGTAATAAGTCTGTATCAATCGCAGAGGTTTTGACATGCTGATCAATTTGTGGACTACTTGCTTTTGTTAGACATCTAGTTACCATAAAACTTCTATTTTAACGCCACCTTTATTTTAACGCCACTCTCTATTTTAACGCCACCCTCTATTTGAACGTCATCTTTAATAAAGCGGCACTACCGAGGAAGGGTTGAAAATTAGAGTGCCATGGCATTCAAATAGAGGTTTTAAAGTATCTTACTTATTTCACTACCGACTTTATCACTGTACTCTAATGTTTACTGTGTTAGGTGGTCTCGTGCATTAAGTCGAAGACATCAGTGCACAGAGCTCTAGAACTGCTGGATGCTCTCACCAACAACAAATCATTGAGTTTCTCTAGTAACAGTAAGGTAAGTCACTTCTGACAGGACAGAAGTGAGACTTGACAGCATCACATGTGTGGTGTAGGTAGACATGTTACTGGGGGTGGTACCAATCATTGCTTCTTTCGTCTTAACAGGTTAACATTTTAGGTATGATTATTGAATACTGTATAAGTCCGACAGATTTACCTGATTTTTCTTCATCATCAATACTCACCCTGCATCCTTCAAGCAATTTTGCCTACAATCAGACATTTCTGGGGCTTAAATTGTCTTCTGCATAAACATTAACCATTCTCCTGTAAATCTCTCTATAAACCTTTCAGCTATCAATAATTTTATTAGCTGATCTTCGTTCAAGTCTGGTTGAACAGAGTGTCTTGGTTGATAATTTTGCAAAGCTTCAAGAAAACTGACCACATGCATAATCTCCAAAAATAATTATGAGGGTCATCAGTAGAGATTATACAAACTTTAAAAAAAATTAGGTTTTGACTTATAACACAACACTTTATAAAAAAAATTACCTTTTTTATTGATATGCCCTTGTACTTGTACTGCCATTTCCAGACTCGATATTGTCTGTCAATGCTGGGGAAAAACTAGCATTTTTGCACTTTAGAGCTAGTAAATGATCAAGAGTTAACATTTGTTACTTTCAACATATTTATGTTTCTCTCATTGAATAACCATAAGCACTGTTCTGTAAAAACATCAGTTATGATAATAGAAGTAAGGTTAGCATTACAGCAGCAATTGTAAATCTATTGGAAATTGGTAGCTGAGTAGTTTTCCCTGAGCAAAAATACATTAGTCTGCTCACAATGGATTGTATGGAGGCACAAACTAAGTTGGTCACATTTAATTCGCTCTTGTGCATGTTTATGGAGGTTTTTGAAGATGTACTAGATGTGGTAGATTTATCAGCAGTTCTCTCATGAAGTCTGTGTTTTCTCTAATCGCATACAAGTATGTAATTGTGTGAATAGAGGAACTTTTGGTTAATTTTTTTTTTTGGAAGCGTAATACTGTTTAGGCTGGTCCTGACGTTGCTTAGCAAAATGGTCTCTTAACTTGAGGGCTTCTCATGTATTTAAAGAGCATTATTCATTTATGGATAGGAAAGACATGGTCGTTAGAAACGACTTACTTCTGTCATTGAAAGCTTGCATTTTTGTGTGACTCATGTTTCTATTTAATTGATTCTCGTATCAGCAGTTTCTAAATTCGTTTTTCACCATACCTACATGTAGGTGGTATCCTGGTTCACAGGACATGGCTTGTTCACTCTCTTATTGTTATGATTTCTTGTAATCAGCTGTGTTGCCTCGTTCTGTTTTAAGGCTACCAGGCTATCATTGGTAACAGACACTAAATTTTGTGTAATAGCTCTGTTTATATCTGTTGTATGCAAACACTGCAAATTTTCTCTATTGTAGGTGGAGACAATTACAGATATCTTAGTGAATAAAATATGCCTCGGCAAGCCTTATGGAGAGATGGTAAACATGCTTGAGCAGCAGCAGTATGCCTCCTCCATTCTCTGCAAGTGCCTCCAGTTAGTCATGCTTTCAGCTGTTTTAGAGCTCATTGTAATCCCATACTGAATGTTAAGTTTGCTGTGAATTCTCGTCCTTTCAGCTGCTATGGATGTAGCATTCTCGGTCCTGTTGGCCATGGGAAGTTTACAAGCTGTTGAATAAGCCTTGTATTGCTGCAGCATTTTTATAAAGGCATTTGCAGGAAACTTACAAAAAAAATGGTGTTGGTTATCATGAGAAACAGATTTTATTTATATTCGCCATACAAACTCTACAATTGGCTACTGCTGTCAAACGGATTTATGTTTTAGTTTAAATTTATTCGTTTTTACTATATTTTAGTAGACGTGCTACCGATTGGGATGGCTCCCTATCATGCTAAAAAGTTTTTTAGGCAAATTTTTTATATTTTTGGGATGGTCAAGCTTAGCATTACTTTTGCTAAAAGAGGACCCAACTCCATTGTTTGAAAACAGTTTCTTCGAGAAAGTTTTTTAAAATGTTGCGGACATACTAAACTATTGCTCTAGCGATTTCAATATATTTGTTGCAGATGTCCAGGCTTAGTGATTCTTTTGCTAAAGGAGGAAGCAACTCCAATGTTCTAAGACATAGCTTTTCTGAATAAATGTACAAATCTGTTTGATAGCATCAATATATACTAGTTGAATGAATCAGAAAATCATGACCAATATGTTCAAGAACTGAGAATGGAGTCTTACAATAAAATATTAAATTGGGACATGTCTTCATCAGCATTATAATTTTTACTGTAAGCTATGACCTACAATTCGTGTCCTAGGTAAATGAGGTATGTGTCTTTATTATGATGTTTGCCAGTCTGTCATGATATCAGATATCTACAAAGATTCTGGACAAGTGAGATAAATGCAATTGCTGATTTTCCCTTTTTGTTATTTCTTATTTAGGAGCATTCATAGTGATCAATTGCCTTGCACTTTTGCTTTTGCTGCCAATTTTCAAAAAATATGTCAGATTGGTAATACGAGTGTGATGCAATAAGTAACGACACTTTTCAATTTACAAGCTTTTATTTGAATCATATCATGTTGCACAGCATATTATTCTCTACATAGGCTGCCTGCATCTCGATAGACTTGTTTCAACATTTCACTCGCTTTCTTAATGCAACTAGAATAGTGCTGCACGATAACACGATATAATTCGATGTAACGATATATTTCAGTGGATGATTTTATGTTGGGTCAGTTTTCAACTCGATATGAATATCGAAGCCAATATTTTATCGAAATATCGGCCTATTTTATTTTGCAAAACTGGAGTTGTGTATTCGCCTTATTGTAAAGAGGGGACAGCCCCTGTTTTTAAACCAATAGGTATATTCTCAAATCGTTCATGTTAAAGCCTAACGCTATATATCGAAAGAAGACAACTCCAATGTTCGATATTATTCGCTATTCGATATATTTAGAGACCAAATAATCCAATGTATGTGCAAAGATATCGTGCAGCACTAAACTAGAATAGAAGGTTTCTTGAGTAGTACGCAGTTTTTTAGTGTGTTCTACAGTTGAAAAGTCATGTCCGTGCAAAGCATCCTATATGGAACCAGACAGATGATAGTCACTGGGAGCTAAATCAACTCTGTAAAGTTGATGTCTGAGATTCTCCCAGTTGAAACTGGTGATAATGTCTTAAGTGATTTTACCTGTGTGTGATGCATTGTCTTGCTAGATAATGACACTTTTTGACGTCATTCATCTCCTTTTGAACTTAGTTTTAGTGTGAAGGTGGTCTGGCACATCACTATATGTACTGCTGTTCACAGAATCAGATTGAACAGAAGTAAAAATGGTACCCTTCATACCCCAAAATATTGTCAACATGACTTTTTTCTCAGATCTGCCAGCCTTGAACTTTTCGACATCAGTAAGCGTGCCCGGCACCCATCCATAGGACATTTTACTGACCAAGAGGTCTTCCTTCAGAATTTTTTGTGCTGTGCCAATGATAATGCTAAACTGAGTTGCTACATCTTCCACAATAAGCTTCCTGTCACTTATCCCAAGAGATTCAACTTTAAGTATTGAAGCAGGGATACTGACACTGGTAGTGGCAACACCATGCCGTCTAGGATTGGGATTTTATTGTAAGACTCCATCCTCAGTTCATAAACATATTGGTCATGCCTTCCTGATTCATTCAACTAGTATATATTGATGTAATAAGACAGATTTGTACATTTATTCAGAAAAAACTACATCAGAACATTGGAGTTGCTTCCTCCTTGAGTAAAAGAATCAAAGCCTGGAAATCTGCAAAAATGTATTGAAATTGCTAGAGCAATTGTTTAGCATGTCCGTAACATTTTTAACAATCTTTTGTCATCCGTTACAGTTTCATGTCCCGTTTTGAAGCATTCAATCCATTTGTAAACATTTCTGCTTATACACTTACACCCATACACATTTAACATTCTGCCGTGTATTTCAGCTCCACTCACTCCTTCAGCTTTTAAAAATCTTATCACAGCCATCTGCTCTTACAATGTGTAACTTTTTAGAGGAGCGGCCATCTTGGTTATGTGATCACAAAAAGCAGAGGGATTGTTACGAGTTGTCTTTACATGCAGAGATTACCAAGACCTGTAGTTGGACAGCGCCCAAAGCTCTATTGTCTAGTCTAAAAAGATTTTATAAAGTCATTAGTGTCTTTACTTATTGACCCACCCTCATAGTAATATAGCTCAGGTTCTGATTTAACTCTGATACTGGGCTTCTAGGTGTTTAGTTTTTCTGGTTTCATCAATAGTGATTTAGGATTTAGGTCTGGTTGTATTTTAAAACTTAATTTTGTTCAAGGATGGTGTCATTTATGTCATGTACGAAAATTAGACAAGGCATGGTTGACCTTTCAACTTTGTCCAGTGATCAACTAACTTTTTAAATGCAAGGCTCGGCAGCTAACCTGAGACACGCTGTGTAAGTCTGACTGCCTAGTACTTAGCATGGGTCAAGGTTAAACTTTATTTGTTATAGAAACGGAAATTCTGTAATCAGGCGGGCAAAGACTGAGATCCTTATTAAGTGTAAAAGAATTGTACAAGACAGCCCTGAGTCTATCCATGAACTACTGATTGGAGCTCTTGCTGTTATTATCGCTCTGCAGCCAATGGTGAGCTCTTTACAAATGGCCACATAAGTGGTGTAGCCTGCATCGCTAGTCATGCTTGTGATCCTGAACTTCCCTCTCTATAGCATTCTTTCAAATTGTATGACAAGCCTTCTAAACACAATATTCATTGGTCGACCCCACATTTATTATACATAGTACTTAATGTTCATTGGTCGATCCCACATTTATTATTCATAATACTTAATGTTCATTGGTCGACTCCACATTTATCACGTATGATACTTAATGCTCATTGGTCGACCCTACATTTGTACTCTATGATACTTAATGCTCATTGGACCACCCTACATTTGTAACAAATGATATTTAATGTTCATTGGTCGACCCCATGTTTATCACGTATGGTACTTAATGCTCATTGGTCGATCCCACGTTTATCACGTATAATAATTAATGTCCATTGGTTGACCCTACATTTATTATATATGATAGAATTCGAAGGCTAGCATTAAGAGAAGACATTTTAGGGTCTTGAGTTTGTTTGTGTGAGATCACATGGTTACAGTTGAGCTCTCCATTCCATGGTCAGTTTAGAGAGCAATGGAAGGCATCTGTTTTATTTCATATAGTTTATAGATTTGCCTGCCTTTTTTTAATTGCTTATTAAAAGTTGAATCAGTGTGCGGAGAATAGTTATTAATTGAGGTTACATGGTTTTGCCAACAGAATTAATAGCGTTAGTTTTAAGTCAAGGAATAGAGGAATTGCGTTTACAATTTTTGTTAAATAGATCAATAGAGTTGTCGAACATCCTAATAATGAATTAATAAAGCTATCATTCTTTCATGAAGCAGCCGTGGTTTAGTGGTTAGTACGCTGGCTTAGGATTAGTAGGGTGGTGGTTCAAGACACCCTTGGTGATGTTAGGAAGGACATCTAACCACAATTTCTTCTGTGCCACGCTGGTAAGGGAGATAACCCTTTCTTTTGTGCCACGCTGGCAAGGGAGATAACCCTTTCTTTTGTGCCACGCTGGCAAGGGAGATAAACCTAAGACAGGCAACAAAAAACCACCTCCGTATCCTCCAAAGAAAACTCATGAACTTAAGTAGATCATGACAAGAGCGGACTACTCTTAACTAACATACTTTCATGGTTTGGGTTACTAAATCTGTACATATTTTCTCTGCAGATTGTATTTATAGCTATCGTTAAGCATTTTCCACAGGATCTGATACAACTAGATGCTGTCATGGACAGAATTCTGGAACGATCTTCCGAAGCACATGATATGCAGTCGGCAATTATATCGTTGCTCTCCTTAGTAAGTCTATGAATTATACATGGTTCTTTTTTCTGATCAATTTATCCTTAGTAGCATAACTTTATGATTTTAGTGCACTTAATGAGTTAGTGCTGATGGTTAGCCCCATTCCTTCTATTTATGGTGGTTGATATAATTTCAACATTTGTCTTCTTTGTCTTGAAAGATTTCACCTATTCTTCATTAGCTAAAATCTACTGCACTTCTTGCATGTTTTTCAAAGGTCTAATATGGAGCGACGCAGGCTAAAGCTAGAAAGGTGTTTTCATCTTTTCCATTTTAGGACTGTATAAGCAGTGTCTTGGATGAAACTGATGCAACGAGTAAGGATCTGTCTCAGCAACATGAACAAGAAATTTTACTTTTTGCTGAGATCTTGCGTCGGCATCTGCCTGTTCATTGTGCCTCTAGGCTGCCTTTTTCTGCGGATGACAATTCTCAAGGAGAGAAAATTAGTCGCGATGTGCAGTACCTTAGAAGAGTTTTATTGGGGCGGGCGCATGGCGCCCCCATCAGTCACCCTTCTGACGACTTTCAAAATTTCACGGCAATAAGCTTGCCATCCAGGAAAATGAGACTAAACTATGGCATAGAGAGAAAGGTATTGAAGAGTAGGGTATTGCCTCGCAACAAGCTGGCAATTAGAGAAAAGAAGTCTGTTAGCAACGCTGAGGGTGTATATAATGCTTGGGAGGCATTGAAGCAGGCTAGGGTCACTCAGAGGTCAGCAAAGCCCGCTTATGCTATGCAATCTGTGCTGTTTATGACGCTTTAATGTGAACAATGACTTTTCTATACTCATTTCCTCTGCTCCTGACTCGATTGATATTTTTGATTATTTGTTGGTAATTTTTTATTATTGGCTCTATATATACTACAGCAGTAGTTCAAGGAGACACTTTTAAACCTATATACGAGTATATGTTTATCTGTTTCCAGTGCACGGGCAATATTTTGATGGTTGTACACACTCTCTTACACTATAGATGCAGACCAACTACAAATGCTTTCAACTCAATCAATTTACTTGCCAACTCAACCAATTTACTTACCACTTAATACCAAGTACGTATAATACGCCCTTTTTATTCCGGATTTCTACATCAAAAGTTGATGTATGTGAGAAATTCTAATGCGCAAAATCAGCTTCTGTGTAACGGAAATCAAATTATGTGACAAATTTTCTTGGTACGTTTGTGTATTTTACCAGTCAGTATAATACAGGGAGCGAAGTTGCAGAAGAACTCTGCTTACGAACCATGTTTTTCAGGCTATAAGACGGACCAGAGTATAAGACGCAGCATCAATTAATGTGTCCATTTCAATGATCGTCCATGTATAAGGTGCTTTGAATTAGAAGGCGCAACAAGTGAACAAAAGTGTTTGGAATGAGTCAAAGTTTATTGAACAAATTCCTAACTCTTAAAGATACTCAGTTGGAGGCTAATGAAGAAAAATACAAAATCGTTGTTCAGTTGAAACAGAGAGATAGGACACAGGCTGCACTCAATTATTAGCAATTGAGTAACCCACGGAAAAACAGACAGCATAACATGTGCAGCATAATAGCCTTACAATGCTTATATACAGCCTCATTCAATGATGCAACGAATGATGGCTTCAAGTAATATAGGTTGCAAGCATTAGCTATGATTGGTCCATGCACAGAATGATTCACAAACCTCAATGTGTAATGACAAGCGATAGCCGGGTGGCGAAATCTTTTTTCCCAAACAGGTTTATATATGGCTGTAAATTCTTGGTTCCTGATGGGTTTTACCATTTTAGTAAATGCGTTCAAGTATCCAAAACCTACATCATTACATTAAAAATTAATAGTTATAATTAGAGAGGAACACAAAATTCCAAATGATGTAGTAAAATTACGTTATCATTCAAAAAATGCTGTTAAAATGTAAGAGGGCGCTCACTTAAAACTCATCGGTTTGAACCATTATTAATAAAATTTTGGAATTTTGTATTCCTTTCTAATTATAACTATCAATTTGCAATGTAATGATGTAGGCTTTGGTTATTAAAACTCAACTAATAAAACCAATCAGGAGCCAAGATTTTACTGCCATATGTAAACCTGATCGAGAAAAAAATTTCGCAGCCAAGTGAAGAGTAGCTATTACGACGGGTGATGATGCTGGGACCAAGAGCTCAGACCCTTCGAGCTGCCAGAGACTTGAATAGGTCGAGCCAAAGATACACCAAACTGGCCTTTGATCCAACCGGATGTATGGCTAGCTGTTGGCTGTGTAGTTGTTACTAGTTAGATGGTAGGAGATTATTTATTTAGGACGTGAACACTGATAATAAAGAAGTAGCCATTGCCGCTGTCACGAGCGCAACTGTCTGTATTTACATGACGTCCTTTAACACAAAAACCGGAGGTGCACAACTCCTAGTATTATACAACGCAGTGTAACATAACACGAATGTAGCACATCTCCTTTCCTAAGTATGTTTGAAGCAATGAGTAAAACCAAACATGAGTAACAAAGTGATATAACTAACATGACTAGCAAGAGAAATGCACTGAGTACTATAAGCAACTAGCTACAAAATGAATAACATATAAAAGCTATAATCTGACTGACTGGAGATGCCTAGCATTCTTCAATCAGTCGACGTGTCGGTCTGATTGAACGACGAGGTCTCGAAGTCCTAGGCGTGCTATCCATACTTTGGGCACAACTTGACAGAGAACTGTGTGAATCCGGATTGTCAGGTATTGAATTGTCAGTATTGGGCGAAGAGTCAATAAGTGCTGTTCGGTTTCGGCAAATCTCGCTACCTGCAGATACTATGTACGTGCGGTTAGGTAACACCTCCTTCACTTGTCCATATTGTAGTAAATCACGTACAAATACGGGGCTACCTTTTCGTAGGGTAGGCAACTCTTTAACCTGTTGTGATCGGTCATGTCGCTCTTTCATTTTCACCTTGTATTCCTCATTGACAGACTTGAACGCTTTGTGATCTACCTGGCTGGTTGTGTGATAGTGAATTTGAGCAACCTGTGTACGAAGACTACGGTTCATTAGCAACTCAGTGGGCGATCTTCCTCCATGTATCGGCGATGTACGATAAGCTAGAAGTCCTAGGTACAAATCTCCAGATTTCTGAAGTATGGACTTTATAGTCTTAACCATTCGTTCTGCAGCACCTTTGGCTCTGGGATACCTAGGCGATGAAGTTACACTTTGAAACTTGTAGGTTTTTGCAAAGTCTCTAAAATCTTGTGAAGAATATTGTGGTCCATTATCAGACAGAACCATTTCGGGTACTTCGTGCCTGGCAAAAATGCTTTTCATCTGGTTGATTACACTTTTGCTGCTTTCATTGGGTAGTAGGGCTACCTCTGGGTATCGAGAGTAGTAGTCAGTCACGAGTAGATATGGCTTTCTATTGTGATAAAATAAGTCGGTGCCTACTATCTGCCATGGTCGGCTAGGAGTGGCTGTAGGTAGTAAAGGTTCTTTAGTGACAGGAGCGGTCTCTTTACATACCCTGCAGTTTTTAATCATTTCCTCTATCTCTCGTGCCTTGTTTGGCCACCAAATGCATTGACGTGCTCTCTCGGTACATTTATTTAATCCTAAATGCCCTTCATGCAGGTTGGCTAAAGTTTCCAGACGTTCTGTTTGTGGAATAACTATGCGGTTTTGATAAGTCAACAAATTATTGCACAGCGTAATATACCCTCTGCTTTCAAAGTATGGTTTGATTATGGAATCGATACTGGACAAATAGTGTGGCCACCCAGAGTTTACATACTTCTTGACCTGGCACATTACTTCGTCCGCTTCTTGAGACAGCCTAAGCTTTTTGACATGCATATATGTGCTTGGCATGAGCATAGCTTGACGAGAATACGTGTCTACTTCCTCTACAAATAGAGTATCGTTCTCTGTGAGAATGGCGCACGGGTATCTCGACACTGCATCAGCAGAAACATTCTCCTTACCGGAAATATGCTTTATCTGGTATTTGAAACGTATTAGTCTTAGCCTGAATCATTGTATTCGAGCTGGCAGTTTACTGATTTCCTGATCTCCAAGCAGTGACACTAAAAGTTTGTGGTCGGTCTCTATAGTAAGGTCAAGTATACCAATGATATATCGAGCAAACCTTTCTGTGACCCAAGTAACTCCCAATGCCTCCTCTATTACGGCATATTTACGTTCAGTTTCGGACAGAGATCGGCTTGCGGCAGCTACTAGTCGACGAGTGCCATTTGACTGTTTCTGACTCAAGACAGCTCCTAACCCGTAATCGGACGCATCCGTTGACAAATACATCTCTTTATTTAGGTCATACGGGGCAAGAATCGGTGTAGATGTAAACTCCTCTTTGAGACGATCAAACGCTTTTTGCTGGGAATCATTCCATATCCAACAACTCTTCTTGCACAAGAGCTCTCGGAGCGGTTGGCTGATATGTGCTACAGCAGAACTAAACTTGCTATATTGGTTGACCATGCCTAGGAAGCTCCTAACATCTCGTACACAAGTTGGTGTCGAAAAGTCAAGCAATGCAGATATTCTTTCACCTGCGTGAATACCACTAGCGTCAATGCGATACCCTAAATACTCTACTGACGTTTTCTTTAGAGCACACTTGGCATGATTTAATGTTAGACCAGCGTCGTGCATGCGGCGTAACACTTGCGATAAACGGGAGTTATGCTCTCTCTCTCATCATTACCCATCACTAATACATCATCTATATGTACTACGACACCTGTGATACCTTCCAATATTTTTGTCATTTCTCTGCAGAATATCTCTGGAGCTGATTTTAGTTCAAATGGCAATTTACGGTAGTAGAAACATCCAAATGGTGTCAAGAAAGTGGTGAGATGTTGGGATTTGGCAGACAATGGTATTTACCAAAATCTGTAGTTGGCATCTAGTTTTGAAAATATGTGACCACCATTAAGTTTTGACAGACTGTCCTCGACGGTTGCCATGAGAAAAACTTCACGTCGTACGTACTTATTTAGCTGCGTAAAGTCTGTACTGATACGAACACTGTCCTGTTTAGGTACAACGACCATCGATGCACACCATTCTGTAGGCTGTTTCGCTTCTACAATAACACCTAAAGATTTCATACGCTCTAATTCTAACTTAGTTTTGTCAAGTAATGGAAAGGGTACGGCTCGTGGCACAAATATACTGTACGGCTTGGCATCGTCAGTCAGTCTGATTTCACATTCAGTCTTTACAGCTCTTAGACCCTGAAAAAGTCTTTTATCAACAAAATTATCAACACCATTCACAAAATCATCAACATTATCAACATTACAAGCAAGCAAACCAAGACTTTGACATGCCAATTTGCTCAATAGGTTCACATCTTGATTATGCACAACGTAAATTGTTTCTGATATAGATTTGTTACCATGTGTAAGAATTACATCAGTTTGACCAACACAAGGTATTTCTAAATTACCAGGACCTTTTAGTCTCTTAGTATTGGGCTGCAATGGAGCGGATATAGCCTTTGGTCCACACACAGTTGCTGCAGCACCAGAATCTAGTTTAAATGTTGCTGTATTGGTATGTCCCTGTATGTCAATGGCTAGTTTGGCCATCCATGGTTTACTACCATTTCTATCGCTGTTCTTGATTTCTCCAGTAAACAACTTGACTTCAGTCACAGATTTTCCAGAGAAGCACATTTGCCTCCAATGGTTTCTCTTGCCACATGCAGTACATGTAGATCTCAATGCTGAGCAGGAGTCTTTGGAATGTGGGGCTTTTCCACAGCGTTGACATCGGTCTTTAGAGATAGATGAGGCAACCCTATTATTTGCAGAAGTGTTGTCAAAGCTATTGGCATGTCCTTGGGTTGTCGGCCTGTGTCTAACATTACCAGTATTCGATGATTTGTGTCCTTTTAAGTAAGAGTTTCGGTTTGAGCTAGATGTGTCATTCTTTCGGCTATGTTGTAACTGTCGTGAACTGAATCTGTTTGCATGTACATCTACAGCTGATCCCCTGACTACTGACTGTGCTTGTTTAGCTGATTCAAAGCGTCTAGCTATCATCACTGCTTCATCAAGCGTCAGATCTGCATCGGCTTGTAGTTTTTCACTCAACTTGTCTTCAGTAACGCCCACTACTAATCTGTCACGTATTAGTTTTTCCCGTAGATCTCTATAGTCACAAAACTCGGCTTGGCGATATAGATTGTGAATAAACACATCTATAGAATCACTACCTTGTGTCAGTTTGTTGAATTTAGCTCTCTCAACAATGAGATTTCTCCTAACTCCGAAGTATTCATTGAATGCATCAATCACAGAATCATAGTCAGTTTCTTCTATTCCACGGCTAAGCACTACATCCTCTGCTTGCTCCCCTAACGTATAAATAAGAGTGTTAATCTGTTCACGCTGAGGTCTAGTATCCAAACCGCTTGCTTCTCTATACCTCCTCCATCTACTATACTATATCCTCCAACCGGCAGGTTCGGCAAAGTCAAATTTGTCAGGTGGGTACAGCTTGGGTGCAGAATAATGCACTCTTAATGGCTCCACCGTTTGTTCATCAGCATCACCGGCTTCCCCCTCTTCGTCAGACATGATACAAACACTGCTGCCACCATGTGTAGTTGTTACTAGTTAGATGGTAGGAGATTATTTATTCAGGACGTGAACACTGATATTGTATGTCTGTAATTGTATGTCTGTAAACTGACTGTATTTACATGACGTCCTTTAACACAAAAACCGGAGGTACACAACTCCTAGTATTATACAATGCAGTGTAACATAACACGAATATAGCACATTGGCAAGTAGGACAGTCAGCCAACCACCGAGCTGGCAGAGATGAAGAATGATCTCTGACCGAGCCGGTAGATGGAAGTCCAACCTGCTACCGAGCTGGCTTTGGAAGGACTGACCAGTTACCAAGTCAACTTTCCTGGCAGAGGGTGAAGCCAATCGAGGCACATCATATGAAAAGAGCCTTGATGAGCCAAGCAATCTAGAGTACAGGTAAGACTCCACGCAGTTAATTTTATGCGCAGTTAATTCTATGCTCACTCTGGACTGTATTTACCATAAATATTTGATAAATATGTATCTACTAATACATATGTTTTATATACTGTGGGTGGTGTAATTCCTTGTAGAGGAGTAAAGGGGCGCAGCAGATTCCTTTGCAAATGGGATGTTACACTAATTAAACAATCGACAGCAGTTTAATTGTTTTTACGCTTGCTTAACAAAGTATGTCTCTAATACAACTGCATATTTCTTATAAATACAATGCATTTTATCAGAACTTTTCACTGGCAACCATACTGATGCAGTGCTGCTTCGAGTGCTCTGATATCTACATCATCTTCATATGTGCTGTCCTCACTGCCGGGTTCAGTTCCCATTACATGAAGCATTGAAGAACCCTATTCTACGAGAGCATTTCAAGAATGCAGTCTACCAAACTGAGGCATCTTTTTATCTGAGAAGGCCCCTTTTCGTCTCCGATGCCCCCAACAAGGCCACTTGTATATCCGTCACCTTCCACAGAATTGTCTTCAAGGTCTCCAAGCAAGCAACTCTACCAAAGACATGATCCTCGCCCTTGCCACTGCCATCCCACCTGTCAGGCTGAGGTGGTGGTTTTTACTATTTCATTTTTACTCTGTGTATAAATCTCCTTACTTTATGCGAAAGAACCTTCTTAAATGTGTGTTAGCAGGTGAAAATGCAGCTATGTAAGGGAAGCAGTTTTTTCGTGTGTTTATAATTCCAACTCTGAGCTTTACATTTCTGTTCTATGTATTTTTGTAATCAAATTGTATTGTAATATATACTGAAATTTTTTTGAGATAACACTTTAATTGCAATTGCTGCTGTGCTCTCGCCTGAGCTGATAAATACCTTGTGAAACAGGCAGTTTAAGGAAAGGCATCCACACACATTATTTAAACCATAACTGTCACGAACAACTTTTATCGTATTTACTAGGTAAATCAGACATGCTGATTCCGATTTTGTAATCAAAATAAAGATTAGGCCACTAACTTTCAGAGTAATGAAGGATTTTTTATAGCGTTTTAATATCGGTCTCGAAAACAACACGATCGGCATAACAAGCTCCGCCCATAAATACGTGACGTAACCTAGCTTTTTAGGAACAGAAGTTACGTAGGTATGTTTAGACCGATTTAGAATAATAGAGATGGGTGTTTTAAAATCCATTAATATCTAAATTCAGCCTTAAAAATAATATCAGTCTTTTCAGAAAGGTAGATAAGCTATTTAGCATTGCATATTTAAAAAGCGCGATAACAACGCTAGCTTGTCATAAAACCGCGCTTCTTGAACTAATTTTTTTCGGCGTCCAGCCCATTTAAACGTCATGTAGCAAGCTGCGAGCAATTTTAAATAGTTTATATCCCTTTCATAAAAAACTGAAGGTATTTTACAGGCTGGATTTAGATAATAATGGGTTTTAAGACACCCATCTCTATTATTCTAAATCGGACTAAACATTCCGAACTTCCGCTTCTGAAAAAGCTAGGTTTCGTCACATATTTATGGGCGGAGCTTGTAATGCCGATTGTGTTGTTTTCGAAACGGACATTGAAACGCTTTAAAAAAGCCTAAATGACTTTGAAGGTTAGTGGACTAATCTTTATTTTGAGCACAAAATCGGAATCAGCGTGTCTGATTTACCTAGTAAATACGATAAAAGTTGTTCGTGACTGTTATGGTTTAAGTAAATATTGTTGCCAGCCACTGTGTTGTTTTATCTGTTGACTGTTTAGAAGCATTTACAGTGTTCTCACAGACATCAATCGTTTAATTATTTTAGAAACACAAACCAGTTACGAGTTGAAAAACAAAACCTGTCAGAATTTGAGTTATAAAGGTTATCTCCTTTTAAATTATAAATTACTAAATGAATGACCAGCATTGCTTGAGTACTAAAACAGCTTATAAACAGTGATAGGTAATGTAGTTGCCATCGGCTAACTCGAGTAAACTAGTATCCGTATTGCCTAACTTACTAATAAGAGCCGTGAGAGCAAACTTTAGTGATGGTGCGCATAACACAGAGTCGCTATGCATATTTTAACTCAGATAATGGCTCATATCCCCCAATGAATCCATTGCATTATGTGTAGCTTAATGAGTTAGCTTGTCACCTTCTGAATGGGAGATTCCGAGATCAAATCTTCTGTGATATGGATTTTTCCCTGCTAGGCTTTAATCGCTATAGCTGGATGGACGACAAATTTTGAGATTTATATATATAGATCGGCATCATCTTGTAGGGAATTCTGTTCTCTTTCAATTGTATAATTATATAATCAATTTTAGAGTTGCAGAAAATGGGAGTTATTTTTGTTTGTTAATGTTGGAGTCTCTCCATTTCAGACTACATGTATTTAAAAATAGTGGGTGCGGTCTATTATTCTGGGAACTATCAAGCTCCATACATGTACACTTCTTTTAACCGCCCTGCTCTCTCCTACGCGGCACTGAGTACCGAGAACGCAATCTGTACTGTACAAAATTCGCTGTCGCTCAACAGATTCTGGAAATACCAATCGAGGGAGTTATTGCGGGGATTCCCCTTGAAAAATTTTGGCATAACCATATCTATTTAAAGCTACGGAAACGTCAAGGTAGCGCGCCTACTCGTTAACGAGTATTAAAGAGCACTGGGCAATTATAGACGCGGTTACTGTGGTTGCCGCGATCAGTCTAATTCCGCTAGTAAGAGAGCTTGACGCTTTTTGCTAGTCTCACGCAAATCTTCTGCGCAAGAAACTTGCATATTTCGGCCGTCTTTCGTAAGCAAAGTTTGCACAAATACAGTAAGCACAAAAGAAATTTATATATCGAAGGTTTGTTTTGCTTTCAGTTTCTGGTGTGTTTATTGAATGTGAAAAGTTACCATTTCATAACAAATGTTTTTTTTATAATTACTGTGAAGCTTACCGCGCTACCAATGGTATGGTATAATGGTTTGTATTAGCCTACACGATTATCCAATAGTAAGTAGACGACATCAATGATATACAGCCGCTCATAATGGGTGGCTGTATATCATTGATGACATTAATTGAAGCATGAATACATTAGATGTCAGGTTATATGTTGGAAGATTTTAATGACTTCCTTAGTGAGAAGCTCAGATCAGTTATAAGAATATAGCTAGAATTGGGAGGAAGGCATTATATTTGGATTAAGATAATTTTAGTGAGATGATGATTTGAAAAACACTCAGGTATAGAAATAGTCCCTGTAATTGCAATGCCTTTTCAACTGCTATTGTACTTCACTACTGAATGCTCAGAAACTTTACTTTTAATCGACAATTTAATTACAATATTTACCATTCTAACTCTTAAATTATTTGTTTGTTTATTTCTGTGTACTATGTTTATTTTTATGTGATTCATGTTGTACCGGCTACAGTGCCTACAGCTCTACACTGATTAACATAGTCTTGTTGGTCATATGATTTTAAGGATTTTTATTAGTAATTTTATTGAAATTTAATGTTGAACTTACGCAAAATTTTAGTAAATTTTATCAGAAAGTGTCTGTATCTTTCTATCATTTGAGCTTGTTTTTGATGTTTGAGGTGATCTGACTGCCAGTATGTTTGAGGTGATCTGACTGCCAGTATGTTTGAGGGAGTCTGACTGTCAGTATGTTTGAGGTAATCTGACTGCCAGTATGTTTGAGGTAATCTGACTGCCAGTATGTTTGAGGTGATCTGACTGCCAGTATGTTTGAGGTAATCTGACTGCCAGTATGTTTGAGGTAATCTGACTGCCAGTATGTTTGAGGTGATCTGACTGCCAGTATGTTTGAGGGAGTCTGACTGTCAGTATGTTTGAGGTGATCTGACTGTCAGTATGTTTGAGGTAATCTGACTGCCAGTATGTTTGAGGTGATCTGACTGCCAGTATGTTTGAGGTGATCTGACTGCCAGTATGTTTGAGGTGATCTGACTGCCAGTATGTCTGAGGTGATCTGACTGCCAGTATGTCTGAGGTGATCTGACTGCCAGTATGTTTGAGGTGATCTGACTGCCAGTATGTTTGAGGGAGTCTGACTGTCAGTATGTTTGAGGTGATCTGACTGTCAGTATGTTTGAGGTAATCTGACTGCCAGTATGTTTGAGGTGATCTGACTGCCAGTATGTTTGAGGTGATCTGACTGCCAGTATGTTTGAGGTGATCTGACTGCCAGAATGTTTGAGGTAATCTGACTGCCAGTATGTTTGAGGTGATCTGACTGCCAGTATGTTTGAGGGAGTCTGACTGTCAGTATGTTTGAGGTGATCTGACTGTCAGTATGTTTGAGGTAATCTGACTGCCAGTATGTTTGAGGTGATCTGACTGCCAGTATGTTTGAGGTGATCTGACTGCCAGTATGTTTGAGGTGATCTGACTGCCAGTATGTCTGAGGTGATCTGACTGCCAGTATGTCTGAGGTGATCTGACTGCCAGTATGTTTGAGGTGATCTGACTGCCAGTATGTTTGAGGGAGTCTGACTGTCAGTATGTTTGAGGTGATCTGACTGTCAGTATGTTTGAGGTAATCTGACTGCCAGTATGTTTGAGGTGATCTGACTGCCAGTATGTTTGAGGTGATCTGACTGCCAGTATGTTTGAGGTGATCTGACTGCCAGTATGTCTGAGGTGATCTGACTGCCAGTATGTCTGAGGTGATCTGACTGCCAGTATGTTTGAGGTGATCTGACTGCCAGTATGTTTGAGGGAGTCTGACTGTCAGTATGTTTGAGGTGATCTGACTGTCAGTATGTTTGAGGTAATCTGACTGCCAGTATGTTTGAGGTGATCTGACTGCCAGTATGTTTGAGGTGATCTGACTGCCAGTATGTTTGAGGTGATCTGACTGCCAGTATGTCTGAGGTGATCTGACTGCCAGTATGTCTGAGGTGATCTGACTGCCAGTATGTTTGAGGTGATCTGACTGCCAGTATGTTTGAGGTGATCTGACTGCCAGTATGTTTGAGGTGATCTGACTGCCAGTATGTTTGAGGTGATCTGACTGCCAGTATGCTTGATGTGATCTGACTGTCAGTATGTTTGAGGTGATCTGACTGCCAGTATGTTTGAGGTGATCTGACTGTCAGTATGTTTGAGGTGATCTGACTGTCAGTATGTTTCAAGATTAAAATCAACAAAGTTTGATCGCGATTAAAATGACCAGATCAAGTGAAATTGCGATTATAGTTGACACTATAATAGTTGCCTTTTGTCAAACAGACCGACAGAATAGAGAAGCATAACGCTGCTATTTGATCGCACTAGCCTATATCAACTATCAACTAGTAACGATAACAACTAGTGACATCATTTTCCATGCATTGTTCTTCTCAGTATTTTAACCGCGATCAAGTTTTGTCCATTTTAATCTTGCAACATGCTGGCAGTCAGATCACCTCAAACGTCAGCAGCAATCGCAAATGATAGAAAAATACCGATACTTTCGGATAAAATCTACTGAAGTTTTGTGTAAGTTTATCTTTAAAATGCCAACCGTAGCAGGGGAGACAACTCTACTACCAGACACTAACAAGCACAAAGTATTCACCTTGGAGCTCTCTGAAGTATATACTAGTGTCTATAATGACCAGTACTACTAGTTTGACGTATTTAAATTAACTTGGGATTGGTTGGAGGTTATTTGTCAGTTGAGAATGTGGTTAAAACTGCCAGCTCCAATGGGCCAAGACCAACCATATCATACAAACTGGCTGTTATTGTTCCAACTTTCACAGTCATGCTTTTGCTCTCAGAAATAACAAGGATTTTGATTACCGTCCTTTATTATCTTTATTATAAATATTAAATATTCATTAAAATCAGATGATTGTTTTTGCAACAGATGCTACTTTTTCAACCAAAATCAAGTCTAGTAGACACAAAACTTCAATGAGAAATTCATGGAATGCAAAACAACCTCAGATGGAATAAAATCTATTCAAATCATGTCCTTTGTACAACCTAAAGACTGGTTCACACTATATCGCCGCATTTCGGCGTAGATGCCACAATACTTCGGTGATCGTCAATGGTAACAATGTTCACGCTATCACAAACCCAGAAAATACTCAATGACGTAGTGTTATCATTTTTCTTTTTAATTTTTTCTGCTAAAAAACCTTTTTGTTTTTGCATGATTGAATCAAATACTAGTCCCGCAGCGACTATCGTAAATGGAATTACATAAATAACGCTATCAGCGACCGCCAACTACCATCGCCGAAATGGTTCACATTGTACAAGCAGTCGTCAATGCTCGGCGAAATATCGGGAAAGTTTGACAGCTGCAAACTTTCCTGGCGTCTGCATTTCTTCATCGATGCCATCGGCTTACGGCTCACATAATCGATGATGAACGCCACAAGGAAAGGGCCGACCTACGGCGATATAGTGTGAACCAGCCTTTGGCCTAGGCTGATAAGCGCTAGATAAGAATACCTGCTTAGCTTGTCAGATAAAAGTAGTTAGTCATTCAGCTGTCAATCAGACTCATACTGCAGTATATGAATACGTGACAATTTTGCACTGCTTTGATGAACAAGTGCATGGATGATATTGGTGGCTCTACGAGGGTCAGTCAATAAGTAGTGCATTTTTGTCATAACATTTTATTACAATAAGATAGAGCTTTACATTTTTATTCACTTTTCAACATAGTCTCCTTTCTTTTTCTGTACAATTGCTCCACCTTCCTGCAAGGTTCTCATTTCCTGCAGAATGAAATTCTGCCGGCTGGATTCTAAACCATTTACTCACTGCTTCAATGATGCCTGTAACAGTAGTGAAATGCTTGTCTCTCATGTGGTTCTTTAATGGTCCAAAAATATGTAATTCGCTTGACCAGTGCCAGATCTGCATACTGAGCATACGGCTTTTGCCATAATGATCTTCCATTTTACTCTGTATGACACTTGGTTTTACACCTTCGCCTATGAAAAATCCTATAACGGCTTTTTGCTCCGTGTGTGAGCATGTTTTCGGCTTGACCGCCATTTTGAATATGAATAATATGAAAGTTTAATTGTTAAAATGTTGAATTTTTCGATATGTGATGACAATTCCCATTCATAAAGTATATTTTCAAAATTTGTACTACGTATTGAATAACCCTTGTAATAGCTCTCCTTCACTGTATGTTCAGGTATAACACACAACTAGGAAATAACAAGTAGTGAGAATATTTACATCGTTCGGTATCACATGATTCATACGCCCTACTATAGGTCACATGACAAAGATGAAATTCTAACATTGCATCATGATCTCTGAGACCATCAGTAGCCCAACTATATTAATTACATATTCATAGCCATACCTTTGGAGGATGGTTCATTGTAGACTTGGCTCGTCTGTTCATACTTATTACCTAAAATCATTGCAGAAAGTTTGTGTTGACATTGTAGGTCAGCTTTCAGCAAGAGGCTGCACTCATTAATCTCTTGCAAACGACCTTCACACTTGGCTGGATGCCATTAGCTTGATCTCGACCTACGTAAGTACATACCGATAATTGAAGACATTGTAGGTTAGCCTTCAGCAAGTGACTGCATTCATTAAACTCTTGTGAATGACCTTCACACTGAGCTGGTTGCCATTAGCTTGATATCAACCTAAGTAAGTGCATACTGGTAACTGAAATATTTTCAGCACCTTATTTGATTTTTCTTACGCTGCCAAAACCAAGGGATGATTTTGCTGTATTAATTGTGGTCGGATGATGTTTAATTTGTGAGGCGACGTCCTAAAGACTGTTTTAGAAAATAATGGCTCTATTAATCAACAAATCGTTGCAAAGTTTTCAGAAAATAGGGGAGAGATAAACTCAATTAACCCAACTGTTTGGTTGATGCAATCAGAGTCTTTTTGGATTATCTAGGAGTAATGATCTTGAAGCCTACGCCCACATAAAAATTTGCAAACATGTTTGTCATATGACTAGCTGTGGTTTACTTTGTCTGGAAAATAGCAGAGAAATAAATGGCTAAAATTGTTGGAATTAACACTAATAGTAGTTTCTTGTTTAACGCGATCTTAAAAGTACGTGTACGTGTATATAAAAAAGGGCTTGCAAGTTTTGACTCAGAGGTTACGTTTAGCGAGCAAAACTTTTACGCAACTGTTTGGTTGATGAAATCAGAGTGCTTTTGGATTCTCTAGGAGTAATCATTTTGAAGCCCATGCTCACATATAAATTTGCATTTTAACCAAAGATGTTTGTCATATGACTAGCTGTGGTTTACCTTGTCAGGAAACATTAAGCGTAGATCAAGATCTCGCACCACTTTTCAATAGCCAGTGTTAGTGACGCTTCTGACACCCAATGTTTCCTAGAGAGTCTTCACTCCAATTGCTGTAAAAAAATACTATACAAGTAATTGTTGGAATTTTATCGCATTGTATCTACCTACTACTTATAGCAAATTCAAATACACCTTAAAGTCTTGTATACTCATCTCTTTTAACCAATGCCCACAATTGATTTTGAACATTCATCAAAACATCGTCATCCGCTGCCTTGATGCTTATGGATGCACAAAACTTCTTATATATTTTTAACACTAGTCATGTTTAATTTTGATTTTTGATTTATTTTCATCATTAACAGTATTTAAACAAAAGAAAAAAACCGGACGAGCGATGAAGCCCATAATACGCATTAGCATAGCTAGTCGTGGCGTTGGGCTTGTTGTCATTGTGTAATCAAAATCAGTTTTTATGAGTAATTAGGTTTTATTCACTTATTAAAAGATGTAATTTAAGTTTTTTCTTGAAACTGGCCACCTCTATGTTTTTATAGTATTAGGAAGTTGGTTAAAAAAATACCAAGTTGGTAATCTACCCTGCAATGGCCTGCACGGGAAGAAGATTGTGGGAGATTTAGACAGAAATTTGAGAATCAAGACATCAAGACATTGAGACGCAAGCATCAAGACATCGTCATCCGCTGCCTTGATGCTTGTGGATGCACAAAACTCGCTATACATTTTTGACACAAGTCATGTTTGATGCCGCACAGCTGTTGTGCTTCTTCATCTATTCATATTGACAGAGAGATTTCCGATAGCTTGTTTATCACATTTTATCATCATATCAAGTTATAATCTATTTCAGACTGGCATTGCATTACACACAGAGATATGGATTAGAGTCACAGTTACCAACCTATAAGAGCAGGTAAGGATGGTCATACAAGGATGGTTATAGACAACCCTCTGTACATGGTAAAACGACTTTGAGATGCAGTCAATGAAAGTTATTCGCTAGATTTATAGTTCTTGTTTCGTTTCCTTCATAATATCTTCTATTATACATGTACATTTAACAATATTCTATTATATATATTTAACAATATTTTATTTTCTATTACATTTAACAATATTATATTCTATTCTATTATATATTTAACAATATTATATTTTCTATTACATTTAGCAATATTCTATTATATATATTTAACAATATTATATTTTTTATTACATGTACATTTAACAAAATTCTATTATATTCTATTATATAGATTTAACAATATTATATTTTCCATTATATATATTTAACAATATTATATTTTTTTATTACATGTACATTTAACAAAATTCTATTATATTCTATTATATATATTCAACAATATTATATTTTCCATTACATTTAGCAATATTCTATTATATTCTATTATATATATATTCTCACGACCAAACAGAGCGAAGCGATTGGTTGGGAGATTTATGATAAATGCACATGTGCACACAACTCCCGAAAATTATTCATGAACAATGAGACGATACTAGTGTTGGGCCGGTATCTAATTTAGTGCCGGATCGGATATCCTTGCACTTTTTTATCGGTTTTCCCTGTATCGGTATCCTCGGTATTTACCATCTTCGGTATCCTTTGCCAACTAAGAAAGTACGGTATTGTCGGTACTATTGTTCGGTATGTGGTTTTCAGTGTGTCTTTAAATGGTTTAAAGTTTAATGGTTTAAACTTTAAATTATAACTGTCTCGAACAACTTTTATCGTTGTGCAAAAAGTAGCCTGTGCAAAAAAAACATTCTTTAGACAGCAGTATATTGTTACGGCAAAGAGACTCCTTGTTTTAGAAAGCCAAAAAAGAAAAGAAAGATGGAAATATAATTTTCATGATAGATGTTTTTATTGTTTATTCTATTAAAAATATAGTTATTGATACAAACGTTATGTATAATAAAGAACAGATAGATAATGGCAAGGGGCTCTCTTTGTTAAATATTCTGAAACAGTTTATAGAAATCTTACTATCACATACGTATTGTAATCAGGTAATGTAATCACATAATTATACGCAGTCCAATTTTAGAGTCCAGTCCCGTTAGAGTCTTTATACATCCTCCCATCTGTGGAGAACTCTGAAACCTTCGAGGCTGGTGGCATTATCAATGTAACGTAATATAATAGTAGATACAGTAAGCGTGGAAATTTTCGTTGAATTTGTTCGCCAATGCGTGCTGAGATTAGCATGGTCGTCATGAAGCGTTTTAAAAATCTCTCCGGATATCCGTATAACCATTTACCGATAGGCTTTTACGGATAAATACCGATCATATCAAACCGGCCGCGGATAACTAGCTGTCACCGAAAATGATTGGTTTCCTCGAATACCGAGAATCCCTCGGTATCGGTAAGAGCGGATAACCCAATACTGGCCCAACACTAGACGATACCCTTGTATCAAAATTTCATCAACAAATTTAACCATCGTTTTGTAGAGTCATTAAAGTATAATAACGATACAAAACACATACAAACCTATTTAAATAGGTTACCAAGTCTTTGTAAACCGTCGTTATTATCTTAAAACTTACCCATCTGATCGGATTATACACAAATAGACAGATTTATTTGGACGAAAATCATTATTAAAACTTGTTAAGCCTCACTTTTATAAAAGTTAAGATCGGAAATTGAAACGCCGAGCGACAAACAATAGAACGATTAAGTCGTGCGCATTTCATGAAAATATAACGTGCGCTTTTCACTAGTCTATAGCATTGTCGAATTGCCAAAGGTTTCGGTAATTAACGTAAGGAGTACTGAAATCGTTTCATTTTTGCCGATTTCAAATTAACTGACATTTCAGACACATTTGAGTGCTTTGGTATTCTAACTGATGTCCAACGCAGTGGAAGTAAAGGAAATGACGATGATATTTTTTTCTAACGATTTTTATGAGATTACGATATTTAATTATAAGTTTGAATGTTCTTCTTGATACTTCTTGATATTGTTAGCTATGACGTTTTGAAATGTAAGCAAAATTGTGCATTGGTTTTCTATTATTACTGTATTACTATATTAATAATATTGGTTATTCTAATAATATCAGTGCATTTTACTTCTAATATTTCTCCTATTGCAGGGGGAGAGATATAAACATATAATCTTTTCCTTTCATTATTGCTGTCTGTCATGACCAAACACTTTTTTAAATAGATTTTCTAAAAATCTATATAGATATCACTTCTTGATATTGTTAGCTATGACGTTTTGAAATGTAAACAAAATTGTGCATTGGTTTTATATTATTACTATATTAATAATATTGGTTATTCTAATAATATCAGTGCATTTTACTTCTAATATTGGCCAATATTGCATTTCTCCTATTGCTGGGGGAGAGATATAAACATCTAATCTTTTCCTTTCATTATTGCTGTTTGTTGTATATAATAACACCCACACCCAGTACATTACAGCTACCATTGCAGTTATCCTATTGCACTGCAGTGCCATTTGACTGCTAATATTGCATTTCTCAACCATCAGTACCCTTTCTTTTTTCCAATATCACTTTGGTCGGGGGCTGTATGACAGTGGAGTTTCTAGTTAACAATATTATATTTTCTATTACATTTAGCAATGTTATATTATATATATTTAACAATATTATATTTTTTATTACATGTACATTTAACAAAATTCTATTATATTCTATTATATATATTTAACAATCTTCTATTATATATATTTAAAAATATTCTATTATATTATATGTATTTAATAATATTATATTTTTTATTACATTTAACAATATTATTAGTTAAAGACCTAAATACGGTCATATAAACAGTTAAATGTTTGACCTTAAAAGGTTGTTCATAGTTTTAAGATTGATAAAAACTTTTCTTTAGCTGACATCTATCAATAACCGTCAATTTAATTTGTGCCTTCAGCAGTCGCAAATCATATCAACACACTTTGCTTTATATGTCAGCAGTTGTAAAGATGGCTGTCATTCCAAGTTTTTTGTTCGTTGCTGTTAATTGTGCAACAACGTTTTTTTCTAAAAGGACTACTTCTCAATTTATTTATGCTGAGAAGAACAAATATCATTGGTGGTGATTTATTGGGACAGTAGACAGTACAGTAGGCGCTTGCTCTTATATCGTAAATAATGCATACTAGAAACGTATACATTATAGGGGTTTTATGTTATACGATCAGTAAAATACATGTAAATTGCCTAATTCGTTCCAAGATCTTACCAAACTCGCCCCTTTCGTCATACAAAAAGGAAAAAACTATACTTAACTTTTTTAAATTTGTTGGCTGTACCGTAACTGCTGCATTACTAGTTTGCATTGACAATTTTTTGCCTATTTCTGATCAATTTCACTGGTTTTATAGACTAAGGTTGCGGTAATTTTACAATAAGTTGATGTGGAACTCACATCTTTGACATCCATTTACAACGATTTTTTTATTTTTTTTTAAAAGCAGTCTGTTCTGCAAAACTAATAACAAATATTTTATACATTTACAATAGAGCAAAACAAAAATAAATTTTCACTATAAAAAGGGTGGTGTTTATATTTTTGTCATATATTCATATTCAGGGGTCAAGGTTAGAATAGAAGATAGATTTCTACGATACTCCAACTCGTGACATTCAGATTGGTAGACCGACGCTGTAACATCTGCACCAATCGATCGCATTTAGATATTTATTAATAATTACGCAGCTACTTATACTTTGTTTGGTCGACACTTCTCACGATCTAGCGTGACAGACTAGAATATCATGGAAGTTGTATAGTATGTACCATAAACCCTCTAATTGAACGCCACCTTTATTTGAACATATATTCTTTGTTTTGTCGGCACATTTGACGATCTGTGAATGTCAAAATATCATGGAAGTTGTATACAACGATATACGCTCGTTGTTTCTCTTACATGTGCAGCGAGATATGCTACTATTCAAATTGAATTTGAAAACTCACCCCGCCTTAACACTTTCAGTTATATGAAGTTTTTTTGTAGTACGAAGCAAAAACTTTGCATAAATGTTTTACGTTATATGAAATTTGCCTTTTAGGAGCGTCTACTGTATTAAAAATCTACAGTGAATCAAATTGCTACCTTTTCAATTTCATATATTGCCATAATTTGCATACTTCCATTACAAAGCATCAATTAATAACCAGTATGGTTATAGATAGGACTGGTGCTTCATAATATTTAAAAGACAAACAAAAAATGAACAATGAAAATAAAGGCTAAAAGGAGAGGCTATTGATAACAATAAAAGTTATTACTTATATAACAAAAACATCATCAGTTGAACTTATAGATGCATTAATATTAAATCTGACAAATGATTGTATGCTGTATTGTATTTTGTACAGCAGAAGTTCAAATGAAGAAAGTATTCAATAGCAATGCATGTCCTGGTAGTTTAGTTTCTGCATACAAGAATACTTTGGGATACGAGCCTGTAAGTCAATTCACTTGTATCTCACATCCAATTTTTTTAAATAAAACAACTATATACAAATTAATCCGTTCTCATTTTCTGAAGAAAAAAACAGGATGTTACAATGGAAAAACATGTTTTTTTAAACTTTTCTAATTCACCACTTTCATTCACACAGTAACAAATACCTATCTAGTTGTTATGATGTGCAAAAATGTGACATTATGTACATTACTGTTTAGAGTTCTTACCTTTGAGACAGACGGTAGCAGATAACGGTAGTGAATAACAGCAACGTGAGAGAGACTTGATGGCAATGCAATACATTTGGTATGCTGCACTTTTGTGACAATATGTAACATGAACTTTGAACATAACTTAAATGAATTTAGCTTACTAAACGCGCACCTTTAATTAAACGCGATTAAACACGTTTAATCGTTTACTAAACCTAACTCTAATTTTGTCCTCGTTACAACTTTTTTATAATCTTTTTTTGGCTTACCGCTTTTTGTCTCGTTTTCACTATAACTTTTAGCAGCCTCTTTTAAACTTTTTTCAAACTGATTCGACTAAAAGGATTGAGCGATGTTGTGCCTGAAAGCAGCCACTGTCATACTTGGTCACTTAGTGGCCGCATATAGAATAGGCTTGTATAGAGACTTATGCCGAGCTCTAGTGTAGCAATTATAAAGGGTGCTGGAGAGGTTAAGGTTCACTGATCTCTTTATTTATAACTGATGACCGTGAAGCCTGTTAGAAAATGAATAACTATGCTTAAAATATGTATACAAAATCAGAGCAAAATACAAGTTAAAGAAACAAACAAAGCAATTAATGATATAATAGGCTTCGAGTAAATTGCGTAATTATTACACACCTTCGTGCTGTCTGTGCACCCTCTAACACTTCTATCTCTGATGTTAAAGTTGCTGTAATAAGCAACCTGGGTGGCAGAGCCACCAAACTTCTACTAAATTATAGTAAATTTCTCAACTGTCTCTAATGTTTGAGCTAGCATGGTGACACCAGAAACTAAACTGATGTGCCATAAATTGCAACTAGAACTCTATTGAATAAAATAGGTCCCAAATAGGTCAATCGGTCCCAAAGCTCGCCAAACCCGAACAATAGGCATCAAATGGACCACCCGGAAAGCAAGAAAATAGCTGAGCCCTGACTTGTCACCTCGAGGTGAATTTTGATATCTCAAAACATTCCATTAGTATCGCTCACTGGACAGTAGAACCAATGAAGTGCTAATTTCTCTACACTCCTACCTAAATTTTATTCTGATGAAATTTACTCTAAACACTAAATACTACATAAGACACATTATTTCTATATCTACTAATTACTGTTTGTTTATTAATTCAACTATGCATGAATAAGCGCAATGATTTTCTGAATGGGTCTTCTCAAGCGTGTGGTGGGTGATGTGGGTTTGCCATTTCTGTCTAGATGGCTGTCTCACAATCTGACATCAACTTTTCTAACAAGATCATCAACTCCTCTAACTAGATTAGTGATGTCTCCGATTTCCATTGGTTGGGAGTGGGCTCATCTTTTATAATGACGACATCTCCCACCTTGACATTTCTTTGAATTGTTGTCCATTTTTGTCTAATTGTCAGCTGTTGCAAATAATCAGCCTTCCAGGCATTCCAAAAGTCTCGGGCGAGCTGCTGTGCCATTCTCCACTGTTTTCTTCCATAAATCACCAAAGATTCCAGGCGGCAGGGCTGGTGACGATGTTGTTTTCCTGGTGAGGAGGTGATTGGGCGTAATCACCATTTCATCTGGGTCATTGATATTAGTGGCGGTGAGTAGGTGGCTGTTGACAATATTGGCGGCCTCGTAAAATGCTGTTCTCAGTGTCCGGGAGGTAAGTCGTCTGTTTTATGCTAATGCCATACCATTGAGGACAGCGGGAACTAAACGTATCATTCGTTCCCACACTCCTCCTTGGTGGCTAGCCTCTGGTGTGTTCAACATGAACTCTATGTGATTTTCCAGGAAGTAATCTTTAATCTTACCATTCGACAGCTCTATCAGTTTGCTCAGTTCGTTATTCGCAACAACGAAATTTGTCCCATTGTCACAGCGTATTGTACTGATGTTTCCACGTATAGCCATAAAACATCTCAACGCGTTTATTAGGGTGTCAGTGCTCAGATCATCCAGGATTTCTATGTGAACGGCTCTGGAGTCAAGACATGTCAGCAAAAGCCCCATCTTTTAAGTTCGGTGCGTCGATCTTTAACAACATAGTGTCCAAAGACATCGATGCCTACATGGGTTACGGCAACTTTAACATCAGAGATAGAAGTGTTAGAGGGTGCACAGACAGCACGAAGGTGTGTAACAATTACGCAATTTACTCAAAGCCTATTATATCATTAATTGCTTTGTTTGTTTCTTTAACTTGTATTTTGTTCTCAAGCCTTTCCTTTGGTAGTTGTTCCATAAGCTGACTTTCTGCTCCTTTCCTGAGTCGAGCACAGCTCACAGACTTGCTGATGATAGACTTGATCAAACTGGTGCCATTGATGATCTAGCATCCTGCATCTCTAACTGCTGCCAAAGTGCTTCTGCGACCTAAATGAAAAGTCTTTTCATGGAAATGTCGAGAGATTAGCTTGGCTATGTGTGATGCTTTTGGAACTATGACAGGATGCTTTTGTTGGTCATTCAGACCTGAAGCAGCATCGACCCTCTCACCAATGCATAATATTCCTTTGTCATCTAGCTGGGGGTTCAACTTCTTCAGAGAGTCTTTGTGGTTCTTCTGGTAGTAGCATTCCATCTGAGTAGTTCGTATGATAAACTCCTCAGCCTCCCTCAAGTTTTTCACTTTGATCTCCTTTGCATTCCAAGATTTTTATTTGGCAAACATCTTTAAAATGGCAATACTTTTGATGAGCAACTCCTAGCTGCCTATGTTACTAAGCCTTTTTGAGAGTTCTGAGCTTATTGTTATGGCAGTTGTTAGAGATGTTAGCTTTCGTACCTCTGGATCTTTAGCATTTAGTTCCGTGGTCCTGACGTTTTTCCTCGTGTTGTCAGATATGTCTTGTTTCCACAAGAATTGTGGCTCACGAAACCAAGGGGAACTCATGAGCATGCCTACTGTGGGTCCGGGTGAAGCCAAGTCAGCTGGATTTTTTTGATGGAATGTGATGCTATTGTGCCGCATTTGTTTTCGTCTTTCTTTCTTGGATTCTGTTTGCCACAAACATGTGAAAGCATTTAGTGTCATTATTAAGATATGACAACACTATCTCAGAGTCGGTCCGTGTTCTCAGTGTTCGGCGTTTATTGGCATGTCAAGTTCTTTGTTATGCAAATCAGCAAGACGAGTTGCGACTGTAGTAGCCTGCAGTTCAAGACGCGGTATAGTCACCGCCCCTTTGGAAGGTGCTACCCGTGCCTTTGCCATTAAGAGAGTACAATGAACCCTGTTCTGTTCATCAAAGACTCGGAGGTAGGAGCAGGCTTCATATCCCCTAAGGCTAACGTCTGAGAAGTGATGAATTCCACTGCCTTGACCGACCCAAAGTCATTTGGTTTTAAACACCTTGGTATGTCTAAGCCGTCTAGCTCTTTGAGATGTTTCAACCAGTTTTCCCAATGCGTCTTGAGAGTAGCATGCAAACTTTGATCCCAGTCAAGATTGATCTTGTTGGCCCTCCGGAGTATGTTTTTGCCCATCAATGTGAAAGGTGCCAGGAAGCCAAGAAGATCATACAATTGCGCTAGAGTGGACATGATGCCTTTTCTAGTGCAAGGTTGAGGTTTTATGCTACGTGAGAACATGATGATATCCTTGTCCATGGACCATATCAGTCCTAGTGTTCTTTAACTTCCAAAGAGATCAAGATTGTTTACGCTTCGTTCTGTTCTGGATAGGGCCTTGAGTAGCTCTTTGCTATTAGAGGCAAGTTTATGAAGTCTAAGGTTACCTTCCTGGCATATTCGTCTTGCGCCTTGTATCAGCTGTATGGCCTCACTTGCAGTCAGAGCACTCACGAGCCCATCATCCACATAAAAGTTTCGGCAAATGAAGTTTGCTGCTTCTCGTGACTCAGCTTTGTAGTCCGCCACGATTCTTCTTAAGCCATGCGTTGCTACAGCAGGAGATGATGTTGCTCCAAAAAGATGGGCAATCATTCAGTAATCTCTGACCTTTCCATCTTCAAGCCAGAGAAAACGTAAATAGTTTCGATTAGGGATGGCATTTGTTGTTTGAAAAGGTGTTATCGACTATCATTGGAGTTGTCCGACCGATAGTGATAGTATAGAATTCTCAATGAGCAGACCAAGTTCACCAATAGTTATCGAATGACTTGGCAGCTGGTAAAACTATCGTATTATCGAGAAGATAACTCCAAATTCACAAGACATTTTAACGCCATATTTTTGTACAACTTTACTAGCCAGATGACCACACAGGCCTGAAAAGATCGAGGATTGTGAAAAGGGATGGGCAAAGCCGTATAATTTCAGAGTCTCGCATCAAAAACCGGAAGCAAAAACGCTTGATTCCGAACAAACCCGCTCAACATGCTGATGTCTAATGGAATATTCATACCTCGCTCTCAATACTGCTCATTTTTGCATTTTACGTTTTTACAAAAAAGTTATTAGTAGTTTTTTGTAGGGAATTTTGTCTTCTTTCAAATGGTGTATGATACAACAATCAACTTTAAAGCGACTCTCAATGGGAGTAATTTTGGTTGGTTCATGTTGCGGCCTCTGCATTATAACTTATATAAAAAAGTAGGCGTGGCCTGTTTGTTAGGAATTGACCGAGCTCCCATATACACTTCTGTTGGTCGCGGAACTCTGTGAAACTATACGGCTCTGAGGGTGGGAAAAGGAAAAGCTGCAGAAAAAAATCTGCAGAAGAACAACAAAAACTATCCGCAAAACTATCGGGTTTTATTCTTTTTTATTATTCAACAACGATATATAATTTTCGGATGTTTCGATAGGCTAAAAATAATCAACATATTCATATCGAGAAGACAACTATCGAACTATTCAGGCTAGTTTGTTCAGTCATTCGACTATCGAGCTGTCATGCAACCCTAGTCTCGATCATTCTTCTCTACATGAAAGTTGTAAAACATCTTCGATGTCACAAGATGCTGTGATTTGTTCTTTTCGAAATCTGCAGAGAATTCCCACCAGACTATTAATGTGATCTAGACCTCGTAGCAAATGATCGTTGAGGCATGTACCAGCATATCGGGCACTACAATCGAACACTACCCTCAACTTCTTTTTGCGGGTAGACTGCATGAAAGTGGGGTATATACGCAATCTCCCCCGATTTTTCCATTTCCGTGTTGAGAACTGGTTCGGCATGACCATTTTTTATGAGTTGGTTCATGAAGGTTTGATATTCGTTGTTTAATTCTGGATCTAAGGCCAATCGGTTAACAAGCGAGTTCAATCTTTTTACGGCTTGGTTCCTGTTGTCAGGCAGATTTGGTCTCTGTTGAAATGGGAGTGGCATCTGGTAAAACTTGTTTTCCAGTTGCTTTGTTTCCATAGCCATAATCGACAAGAACTTTAAGTCATCCTGAGAAATCGTCTGTTCTTCTTCACGATACTTCAAACACTCATATTCTTGCTGAATACTTTTCTTCAGAGTGGTGTTGACTTGAACCTTCGCTGTCGCGTTTTTATACTAGCTTTCCCTAGCTGATACCTTGCCTCCACAAACATTCCAGCCTAAGAAGGTTCTGATGGCAAATGGTTCTCTGAGGTTTCCAAGTACAAACTCTATAGGCGCTAATGCTTCAGGACAATCTGTCCCTAGCAAGAGACCAATCGGTATATCATCCATGTAGTGTGGTAGACTGTCTTGGATCTTTTGAAGGTGTGACAGGTGTTGAGTGTTTAATGGGGTAGGAAAATGTCGACACTCATAAGGTAGGCTGGCACTTTCATAAGCTAATATAGTTGTGCTTGCATCTTCCCAAAGGCCTTGTAATTCAATATTGGAATATTTTGTGAGCTCTTTTGTTGAGGAGCCTGTCATAGTAGCAATAGTTATAGTTTCCCTGATGCTTTTAGGCTGTAACATAGAAGCTACCGATTGTGAAATGAAGCAGGTGTCGGATTGGGTGTCAAGCATGGCGTAGACCAGTTTCTTCTTGCTGGCATTCGTTGATACGTATACTGGTAAAACCATACTAAGTTTATTAGAGTTTCTTTGCCTTGTGGTATGTGCACAAATTTGTGTGTTATGTGATTTGACAATCTGATTGTCTTTGATTTCATGTTCATTAGCATTGGAGCGAATTTTCATCTGTTTTGTCATTATATTCGGCCTTGCTTCCTTAGGTTCTGAGCTTGCATATGAGGCTTGTGGCACTCTATTATTCCTATTTTCTGGTCTTTTGTGGAAACGTGAAGGGTGCCTTTTCTTACAAGTCCTACATGTCATCTTTTCAATACAGTTAGCAGTTCGATGCCCTTCTTTAAGGCAGCCAAAAAAGTCGGCGTTTTTTTATGAAGGCTATCCTTGCACCATATGGCTTGGCTTCAAGTTCAAAGCAGTTACTCGTGAAATGCGCTTCGCCGCAGAATAAGCACTCCCGCTTAGGAGTCTGCTTCATTGACGTTGAAAAGCTTTGAACTCATCTTTCTTGCCCTTGTTTTCTGGGTGCTTGCTCGCTCTCTTTTTCTAGTAATGGCTCTGTGAGTAGCTCTGCTTCATCAGTGACAAAATGCACAAACTCTGCAAATGTCCCCTCCCGACTTTCTCGTCTTCTTATATCTCTGTTCTTTCTAGCCCAGTTAGTCTTCATCCAGCTAGACAATTTGCCAGCTAACTTCTCGACCTCTTCACTGTCATCGAGAATCTTAAGCCCTGGTATTGACACCATTGAGCTGCAGACCTGATTGAGGTGGTCTGCTAGCTTTTGCAACTGCTTACCTTCTCCGGGCGGTATCGTAGGCCACTCCTCTAAACTTTTTCTCAGCGTACGTGCCAAATGCCTCTTTCTTCCAAAGCATTCTCTTAGTTGCTCCCTAGCTAAAGTATAGGTTTCCGCAGTATTTGTAATGAAGAACCTACTTAGGCACTTTTTAGACTCACCAATGACAAACTCTTTTAGATATCTGAGTGGCTCAACTCCAGTCAACCCTTCTGACTGGATATATGCGCCAAAATCTGCCTCCCAATCAGCAAACTGGAGAGGATCTCCTTTGAAAGTGGCTGGAGTGAGTGCTGTACGTTTTGTAGACTTCATCGTAGTAACCAAGCTGCTTGCTAAGTGCGCGATAGCAGTTACGGCATCAACTTCATTACGTGTGCTGTGGCGCTGGTGGTGTATCGACTCATTACCCCGAGTGGTTGCCAACTCTTTTGCTGGTGGCTGCTTGCTGCTGATGTACATGTAGATAGGTTGACGAGTAGGTAAGCTGCAGTCTTGTAAGAACTCTTCCTGCTGAATAGGCATATTTGCATAAGTAGGTTGGTGGCTACCAAATTGAGCCTGGTCAGTGCTGTCAGACTTCTTGGCATGTAACTGGTTGAGGAATTTAATGCGTAGCTGACCCCGAGCTTCCTTTCGTTCCTCGAAGATCTTTCTTTTTCTAGCGCCTGTTCCATTTCAACAAGCCATTCTTGCATCTGCTGAAGTTCTCTCTCTGCAGAGGCTCGCGCTCCTATTTCTTCAAATTCAACAATTTTTTTCTCGGAATACTCCTTTAATCATGTCAACTTATTTAATGTGACAATCAAACTGGTTCAGTGTTTGAAGATCGGCTTTATCCGATTACAACAAATACAATTCATCAAGCACATTGACCTGGGTTGCAGCATCTTCTATATCATACAGTGCATGCTCAAGTTTTTCTACCGTATGTAAGTTCTCAAAGTTTTGGTAGACGCCATCTAAGATATGCTGATTGCAATTTACACTTTTTGACAATTGAATAAACAGTTCAGTAAGTCTGTTTTGTTTAGCTAAAGCTGAGAGGGTTTTTATCCTAACTGGTCTTTCACCAAATACCTCTGATTCTGCTACTTTATCCAACTCGACATCCTTACTGCTGAGGTTTGTATTTTGAGAAAGTTCATGCTCACTGATTTCACTACTACTACCTGTTTCACTATTATTTGCATCTACAGATAAACACTGGTCAGATCGGTCAGACATTTCTAGCCCCCCGCGCAGCTCACGAGATACAGCAGTTGTCATAACCTTAGCGGTGGAATCGCACAAGGGCAAATGTCAGTAAGGCAAGCAGTCAACTTATCACAACGGGTAACGCCCTTATTTTTTAGCCGATAATGTAGATTTTTAGTGTTCTGTCTAGCAGCAATCTCTGTCACTGCAGCTTTTACACCCATACGTGAATAATACAAAGGACAATACCCTGTGGTAACAGCTAGGCGTAGTATCTACGAGGGAATAAAATAAATGGGGTGATGCCGCTCAAAGTTAAATTTGGACAAGATCCGAAAACTTTTGCCCACCACAATGAAGTTCTACTACAATCAAATCGAATGCACTATGCCGTGCTAATTTCACGACCAAACACGAGCGAAGCGATTGTTTGGGAGCCTTATGATAAATGCATATGTGCACACAACTCCCGAAAAATTATCCGTAAACGGCCGTGACCAAACCTTTGTACCGAAATTCCATCAAAAAATTTAACCATTTTTGTGTAGAGTCGTTTAAGTATAATAATGATACAAAACACATATAAACCTATTTAAATATGTTACCAAGTCTTTGAAAAGTTGACGCAATATTCTAAAACTAACCCATCTCATTGGATTATACATAAATAGACAGATTAATTTGGCCTAAAATCGCAATAAAAACTTGACAAGCCTTTTTTAATCAAAATTAAGACCGGCCAACGAAACGCCGATAAGGCCGTGCGACAGAGAGTAGAACCATTAAGTCGTGCGCATTTCACGAGAAAAACGTGCAAATTTCACCAGTCTATGGCATTGTCCAATTGCCGAAAGTTTCTGTAATTAACGTAGAAGTACTGAAAAGTAATCGTTTCTTTTTTTGCCGATTTTATTATTCGATTTACTTATTCGATTTTATAAGAAGATTATTATAAGATTTAATCGAAGTATATAGTAACGTAGACCGTTGGAGGCGTAAACCGATTTACAAGTACGAAAATGTGGTTAACAGTTTATCAGCCTATGTTTTTTGTCCAATTATCGAAGGTTTCCTTAAATTATCTAGAACATTGACCAAATTTATTTACACCTTATGTACAAGCTAGGGCCAAACTAAATGCCACTTTGTGACAAGAATATTTCTTTATTTCACTCCAGTTTGCAGAAAACTTCCAGACACATGAATGCTAATGCTTGCTATTTGTTACGGATCGCTGTCAAAACCATTCTACATTCAACACAACCAACTTTCAAACTGTGTATAACTGAGGTAACCTTCGCAGAATCTTCAAGAAAATACGGCAAAATTGATCTTGGTAAAAACACTCAAAAGAAAAAGATGTATTTTTTTCTGAGCATTTCAACAGCGATCAAGTTTTGCCAATTTTAATCTGAAAACGTCCTGACAGTCACATCGCATAAAACAACAAACAACTCTCAAGTAATAGGAAAATCTCTATACTTTCTAATAAAAAATTTTTAAATTTTACATTAGAAGCATTTAATTTGAAACAAGCCATTCATGCTTTTGATTTATATTATAGTTTGTATATGTACATGTATCTACTAATAAATAAGTAAATACATGGACTTGTGACAGTGCTCTGATAACTTGAATGCTCTGGTAACTCGAACACTTGCACTTGGTCCCGTGAAGTTTGAGTTATCCATGTTTGACTGTATAATCTTTTCCTTTCATTTTTGCTGTTTGTTGTACATAATAACACCCAGTACATTACAGCTACCATTGCAGTTTTCCTATTGCACTGCAGTGCCATTTGACTGCTAATATTGCATTTCTCAACCAACAGTACCCGTTCTTTTTTCCTATCACTTTGATCATGGGCTGTATGACAGGGGAATTCCTAGTTATAATGCTGTCCAAGTTAGTTCAGCCTATTGTAAATGTAATTGATGTGATGCCAATTATATGACATACACCATGGAAGGTTGCAAGAATTTACTTAGCTGGCTTCTGCGATGGTTACATCTACTTGAATCAAGATCTGTGCTGATGAAGGTGAATTTCTGCTTCCTCCGTCAGAACAGAAGGCTTCACTATAGAGACTTATGCTGATCTCTAGTGTAGCAATTATAAAGGGTGCTGGAGAGGTTGAGGTTCACTGATCTCTTTATTTATAACTGATGACCGTGAAGCCTGTTAGAAAATGAATAACTATGCTTAAAATATGTATACAAAATCAGAGCAAAATACAAGTTAAAGAAATAAACAAAGCAATTAATGACATAACAGGCTTCGAGTAAATTGCGTAATTATTGCACACCTTCGTGCTGTCTATGCACCCTCTAACACTTCTATCTCTGATGTTAAAGTTGCTGTAATAAGCAACCTGGGTGGCAGAGCCACCAAACTTCTATTGAATTATAGTAAAACTCTCAACTTTCTCTAATGTATGAGCTAACATGGTGACACCAGAAACTAAACTGATGTGTCAGAATTTGCAACTAAAACTCGATTGGATAAAATAGCGGGTAATGAGAAAAGGAGTGAAATAATTGGTGCAAGTTTACCGCCACTCCTACATCAATTGGTCCCAATGCTCACCAAGCGCCAAACCCGAACAATAGGCATCAAATGGACTACCCGGAAAGCAAGAAAATAGCTGAGCGCTGACTTGCGACCTCTAAGTGATTTTTGGTAGCTCTAAACATTCCATTAGTATTGCTCACTGGACAGTTGAACCAATGAAGGGCTAATTTCTCTACAGCTTGTATGGTCATATCTTAAAGTTTTCTTGTATTTCATAGCAAAACTTTGCTCATATCTTGATTTTCTCATATGTTAGAGAACTCATATGTCGAGGTATGACTGTAATTTGAAACATTAATTAAACATTAATAATTTAATTTCAAATCTACCACATCCTTGTTGATGCCTTGGACTACTCTTTTCACTTCACACTGTTGTTTGATCGCTGTATTGATCAAAACTGAAGCTGTTCAAAATGTTTACAAACTTTACTTGATGCGCTCGTATTTCGGAAATGTCGCAAAATACAAAGTACGAAATCACAATAATGGCTGAAAACTATGCAATCGTGACAATATTTTTTCATCCAAAAGAATTTTTAGAAAGATGTCTAACAAGAGCGTTTTATTTTCAATTCATCTTCATTGTAAAATAAATTTAAACTTACTATACATCATGTAGAAACTGTTAAAACACAGTCACATTTTATGACTGTCACTATAACAAGTGTAGGGTTCGTTTAAAAGTCATTATAGTATTATCTAATTTAGGAAAATGTCTGCTTTTGCTAATCATATCATTAGTTTTTTTGGCAGACTTGCACCAGCTTGGTTGAATGAACAATGTGCAAGTTGGCCTACCTGAAGCATTAGCAGGTACTTACACTAAAAGACAAATTGTTCAACTACTAAAATTATATAATTTCATTGATGTAAGTTACCAAGACTTTAATGCTACAACTTGTGTATTACAGTTTTAGTGATTTTCTATTTTACAAGCATTAACCATTACTAGAAGACTTTGTACATTTAGTTTGTCAATTTCAGTTATGGCTGTCAAAGCGGCTGGCGGAGCCGGGGATCAAGTAAGGAGGCTGGCTAACGAATTACTTGACGAAACAGCAAATAAAGCAATCAGAGATTACCAACTAGCTGTTGAAGAAATTCCTTGGGGACCAGACTATGATCACCAGGTTAGTCTGTCAAAAACATACAAGTTTATAATTATGAACTATGACATAAATGTAAATTTTGATTTTATACCTTAATTTCTGTAGGTTTCCGAGTACAGACAACGTTTTACGGTCTTTCAGCAAAGATATCGCCAAATCCAGTTTGCTATGGTAGACGATATGGCTGATCTAAAAGCGGAAATTTTAAGGATGGGGAGAGAATGCTATCGCTTCAATGCTGGACTGCCCATGTACTCATACCAACATGAAATCATGAAGACCATCAGCGAATCGCAAGTCAGCATAGTGGTTGGAGATACGGGATCAGGCAAAAGTACACAAGTCTGCCAATACCTCTATGAGCATGGTTTTGCTAATGGCAATCATAAAATTATTTGCACCCAGCCACGGAAAGTGGCAGCAACGAGTCTCGCTGAACGTGTTTCTACAGAAATGAAAACGGCATTAGGAAACCTTGTCGGTTATCAAGTGGGCATGAAAGGAAAAGTTTCTAATGAGACTAAGATTGTATTTTCAACCGATCATTGTCTGCTGAACGAGTGTCTTAAAGACCGTCTATTTCTCCAATACTCAGTTCTAGTGATTGATGAAGCGCACGAACGTAGCATCTTTACTGATCTTTTGCTTGGTCTTATCAAAAAATGTCTCCCACAACGTCCAGATCTAAAAGTGATCATCACATCGGCCACAATCGACCCAGCAGTATTTCAAAAATATTTTGGTGACTGTCCGGTTGTGAGGGTTCCTGGTAGAATGTACCCTGTAGATGTTTCTTATTCACATGGTAGTCTACCTTCTGCTAATGAGTACTTGCAGTTTGTTCTTGACTGCGTAAAACAGCTGCATGCAGAGAAAGAACCTGGAGATATATTAGCATTTTTGGTAACACCATTAGATTGTGAGCGTGGTACAGAGGAGTTGGCTGATTTGGCTGATGCTGTATGTTTTCCTTTGCATGGACAGTTGAGTGCTGAAAAATATGCTGAAGTTATGGCACCCATTACCGATGGTCGTAGAAAAGTTGTGCTTGCCACCAACTGCGCCGAAACATCTATCACCATTCCTGGGATCAAATATGTAGTGGACTGTGGTCTTGCAAAAGAAAAGCAGTTTGATCCGAAAGTAAATGTCTCAAAACTAGTCATATGTGGAATCAGTAAAAGTTCAGCAGACCAAAGGAAAGGGCGAGCTGGACGAGTTGAATCTGGAGAATGCCTCCGGTTGTACAGTGAGAATGATTATCAGAGTATGGAAGAGATAGCTGTGCCTGAAATTCTTCGTGTCAACCTCAGCCAGGCTGTACTGAGTCTTATTGCATTGGGCATAAAAGATCCCCTGTCCTTTGATTTTGTCCAAAGCCCTGATAAACAAAGTTTGAAAAGTGCCCATGAGCTCTTGAAGAGATTAGAGTGCCTTGACATTGATGGTGGTCTTAGTGATATTGGAAAGAAGATGGTGCACCTTCCAGTTGATCCCAAATTTGCCAAGTTCATTTTGCTTTGCTGCGACCATGGTGTTGGCTACAAAGGCATAGCAATGGCTGCCATGTGCATTCAAGGAAACATGGTATTTTATAGAGGTTCAACTGATGAGGAAAAGGTAGCAGCGGATGCCAAAAAAGCCAAGTTTCTCGACAAACGTGGTGATTCTTTCACATTTCTTAAGCTATTTTCTTCTTGGCAGTCTCAGCCAGCTCATAACCGAGGTCAATGGTGTTTTGAGAATTCTATTAATGCCAAGCTCATGAAGAATGCCTACAGTCTGGTCAAAGAACTTAGGAAATGTCTCAATCGCCAACTAAATATCGAGGTGGAAGAAGAAGCATTGCTTCTCGACAACTTGGAAGTCATTGAGAAGAACTATCTTGCTTGTTTCTTCCCCAACAACTTGTGCTTTTTTTCTGGTTTTGACCGAGTTGGTTATTTTGTTCCGCAAGTACAAGAGTATTGTCCTCTTCACCCTTCTTCAGCTTTGAGCTATTGCGGAGAGGCTCCAAAGATTGCAATCTTTGAAAACATTTTGGAGACCAGCCGAAAGTTTTTAATTTCAGTGAGCAAAGTTGATCAGGTTAATTACAACTATGGCGGAGGTTGGCTGAATGAAACGTACATCACGCAGCTAGTCGGGCAGTTTCCCTTATCAAAGGCTGGACCTGCTATTCAAAGAGATCTTTACTATACCCGTTGGGCAATCAAGAATGTGATGAAGGATGTTTTCGCTTGCTGCCTTCTAGTGCCTGATTTGCTATGGTCACCACCGAAGCAAAACAGTTTGTGGGTGAATCTAATAGTGCGACACAGTGATTATCAGCTGGTGAATGAGTACATCCAGACTAATTTCGTTGCTCCCCTGATTGACGCTGCTCGTATGAAAAAGAAGGAGGTTGGAGTTGATGGTAAATCTGATGTGAAGGTATATCTAGGAGCCGGAGGTAAAGTCTATTCTTGTGTGATGCCAGATGAGTTTACTTCCGTAAAGATTGTCCTCAAAAGAGCATGTGATGCTTCACTTTTGGAAAATCAGCAAGTTTCAGAACTGCTGTCAGGCTTTGGAGAGATTATCAAATTAAAAAAGGTAGAGCAACAAACTACAACATGGGGGTTTGTGGATTTTTGCCAACCATCTTCAGCTGCACAGGCTGTTGCCGGAGATTTTCCTTTGTTTCACTGTTTGAAATCTCACCATAGAACTCAAACAGCTACTGAAGAAGATGGCTTTCGCGGTTCCATCACTGTCGAATGGTTGCGAAGGCCAAGCAAAGAGCATGCGTTTGTGAAGTTGCCTCCAGGGTTGCTAGATGAGCATCACTTTACTGTGGCATCATTTGCATTGGGTTTCACAACTTGCACTGCAACGCGCAACAAGAAAGATTACAACAACTTATTTCTGAAGCCTGTTCCTAAAGATTGCACTGCCAAAATGATTTTGGATAATATGCCTAGTTTTCTTCGATCCTCTACTCCTAACATTATCATTCCGTCTGAGCCTGCATTACAGGGAATTGAACTTGATCATCAAGCTATCAAGACACTACTACAACCTTCTTTGCAGGCTTCTGGGCTGACATTGGCCTCCGTGAAGTTTCTTAATGACGGAGAAATGTGTCGTATCGTGCGATGCTTCATTCAAATGGGCTCGATAACTTCATGTCTCAAGTTCCTAGACTCTTTAAAACTTTGTCACCTACATCATCAGTGCAGGCAATTGAAATTCATTGCTAGTTGGACATATCTTTTTAAACTGCCTGTGAAAGTATATGATTTTTTGGAAAGGGACATTAAACAGATTGCGACACTCTTAGGTTCAACAACTCAGTTCCGTGTAGAGCCAAAATTTAAAAAGGTTGGAACATTGAACTGCCGGTCGAATGACCACAACAATCTCAAGAGGCTTCAGACTGAACTTTCACAAATAATATATGGAGTACCATTTGATTGTGGTGGAACACTCAGCAGGTCGCTTTTGACTGGTAAACACGATGAAATACTCAAAAAGGTGATGGATCAGACGGGAACACTAATTGAAAAGGATGCACGACAAGATCGACTAAATCTCTACGGCGGCCTTTCAAACACAGTAACAGCTCAGGGAGCACTTATTGAGTTTTTAGAAATACTCGGCAGTAAAAATCATCTGGAAAGTGTATTTCCCTTGAAAGGAGGTGACAAACCACCTGGTTTCATGAAGTTGCTCTTGCGAAAGTACAAAGTAGACTTGCATGAATTGAATGCTATCGAGGGTTCCGTGAGTGTGCGATTAGATCTCAGAAAACATGAAATACAGTACCTTGGGACATGTGATGCTTATCATGCAATTCAAACGGAGTTGGACAAACTTGAGAAAGAAGCCATTGATAGAAATTTTAGCAAAGTTGAAACTCAATGCCCGGTTTGCTTGGATGAAGTTGAAGAAGACAAAGTGCAACTTTCTTTATGCGGCCACTACTATTGCAAAGAGTGCTTCAATGACTGGATGAAGAGTACTATCAAAGACAAGTCTTTTCCACTCTGTTGTACTGCAGAAGATTGCAATGAGTTTCTGTGCATTGATGATATTTCCATCACAAATGATATGATCAATGCCTCTGTGGAATCCTTTGTGGCGCGGAACAAGGAATACGAATTTTGTCCAACACCCGATTGCCCTAACATCTACCATGCTACTGAAACATCTCGAACTTATCATTGTTCTATGTGTTTTGTAAGAACCTGCACATGTTGCCACAAAAATGCCCATTTACTGAATGAGGCTTGCTCAGCTGACCCCGATTCCAACTCAATAGGTAGATGGATGGAAGAAGATCCAGAAAATCGACAAAAATGTCCAGGCTGTGGATTTGGTATTGAAAAAAATGAAGGATGTCTTCACATGCATTGCACAAAGTGTAAGGCTCATTTTTGTTGGAATTGTCTTACTGTTTACCCAAGTGGCTCAGGAGTATATGGCCATGTCTGCCCTGGAAGAGCTGGTCGTCCTCAATAGCACCCCTATAAAACTTTTGCTGTCTCACGGTTTCAAGGACATGGGTTATGAGATACACATGGTTCAGTTTTTGTTGGGTCAATGCACTCAGTGTTTTGAACTTGTCGAAATAAGAACTCACAACTTTATATTGTAAGCCGTTTGATATTTATTCCCAGAACTCAATTTATGTATCTATTACAGTCATCACTCATATCAATGCAGCCATAACCATTTCATACTGAACTGTATGTTTCTTATTAACTTGTAAGTTCTGTGTGGGCTTTATCATAAACTACAAAATGTGCTCTTTGTATGTAAACATATATAGAAATATAGGTTTTACCACCTCAGTATGTTGCTTTAGTTGGTGTCTTTTGTATGGATATCAATCGTTACAAAAAAGAATACCAAGTAAGCTTCATCAAACTCTACTTTATTTCAACCAGACTGATGGAAACGCTAAACGGAAGTCTCCCAAATCTGATTTATCATTCATTTCCAAAGCAAACGAGTTTCTATCCCCGATATTTCAAAAACATACTTTTCTTCTAAACAGCCACTAGTTTCATTAGCCGTTTGGAAAGGAAGCAGAGTTTGAGTACGCCTGATAGCCAAACCCTACTTCAGTTCCAGTTAAATTATACTGAAAATTGCAAGATCCAAGTGTCATTTATTCTTAAAGTGAACGAGCTCTCTTCGATATTTCCCTGTTGCTGGCAAAAACCATGACTAAAGCCAAGTTGTTCAACATCATTTGAATAATATTTAACAGCATTTGGCTAATTACAATATTAACTAGCATAACCAAACTAGTCCATTTATTCATTAGTTTTCACCAATTTTGATGCTAAGTTTGTTAAAACTAATTTGGTAAGCTGTAAACTAGAGCATTTTTATAAAAAGTGGAGATTGGTATTAACTTAGTCTTAATGGCATAAATCTGGCTTCTTTTAATACTTATTATAGCTAGTAATAATTATCTTCATTGACCACCACCAAGTCCAATCAGAAAACAGAAGCTGCGAACAATGGCTGTTTGTGTAGGTGTCGTCGTTGTAAAGCCATGAAAAAGACAGTTGCAGTGTTCTTTTCTTGTTGAGGCTCAAAGAGTCGGGCTCACCTGTCACCGTGTTTTCTTCTGGCTGACATCAACAGTTGTAAACAGAAAAAGGTTCCATCTTTGAGAATCGAAAAAAAACATAAGTTGTCTTTACATGCTTTCACTCGCTTATGCTTGTCAAGCTTTTAATTAGGTATTACTTTTGTGATTATACTGAAAAGATTGTTCGCGTCAGTCATAGTTGAGAGGATATGTGGTGGTAAGTGACGCATTCCAAGGATGTTGGAACCTATCCAATGGCATCTGTCACCATTCTACTCGGCTCAATTCTTTTCACTATCTCATAGACATATATTATCAAAGAACAGCCTATCGTGTGTCAGAGCCTATCATGTTTTGTTTTAAAAAAAGTATTCAAAATACAGCAATAGAGCGGGGAAATTCTAGCCACCAGATAGGCATTTTCCTAGTTGAATATAGTTGATAGCTTTTTCTGTTTTTAGTAGTTGCATGCTCCTGCTTCTGGACACGGCCATTCATTATCAATAGCACTGAAGTTATATTGCTAGTTTAACAATGTTTGGGTGCTCAGACTATCAGAATAACTGCTGCTAAAGCTTATCTGCAAATGGTCTGTGAGACTCAGGGATGGTGGCCATACTGCAATTTCTTTGATCTGTGCTAGCAATGAACCAATTGTGTAGCTCGCCAAAGTCTTCTTTTCACTGTTGGACCATCCAGCTGACAAGCGGGTAATAAACCCAAATTAGCTGTTACAGAGAAACACTGAAAAAACATTTTCACAGTTTTAGACTAGACCTAGTTCAAAGGAGTCCTTGATTATTCTGGTGGTTATACCAGCAGCACCTTTTATGTTGCTTCAAGATCAAGAAGTACACGTGACTTCTCACATTGTGCAGAAATAGTACGCATTCCGCACATTATCCAGAAATACCATAAACATATATTAATTTTGTGAATGTGTTGCTAATGGTGATCTTGTCAACAAATTTTTGTTGTAGTTAATAATAAATATGTAAATAATGCTTGTTGCCTCTGATTGATGACAATGTGTTATTCTTGCAGTTAGTACTGCTATAAAACTAAATATGGCACTCGCTTCTTATGACAAGTGTCAACGTGTTCTTGTTGCAGTTACGATAAGGATGCAACTCTGAAAGTGACACTTGCTTCTTCCGACAGCTGCCAGCGTGTTCCTGTTACAATTAATGGTAAAGGTGTAAACCTGGATATAACGCTTGTTACTTCTGACAGCTGTTGACATGTTCTTGTTGTAATTAATGATAAAAATGTAAACCTGTATATGACACTTGCTTCTTCTGGCAGTTATTCTTGTCGCAATTAATGATAAAGATTATGTAGTTGGGTAATTTCCCTTATGTAGTTGACAGTTTAGTAGTCTGATATGAATCAGGAGCAAATCAAAAAGATTTCTAAAGAGATAATGAAGAAGTTGAAAACAAAAAATCACATTGTAGCGACATGCTGTGGGGGTACATTATACGCAGCACTGTCAAATCTTATGGCAATCTGACACGTAAAAAAATTTCCTGAAATAATGTTTGGTAAGGAATTCTTATTAAAATATGTCAGGTCATGATATTTCATGATAATACGCTGCGCTGTCAAATCTTATGGCAATCTGACACGTAAAGAAATTTCATGAAATTATCGTTGGCCACGAATTCTTATTAAAATATGTCAGATCATGATATTTCATGATAAGACGCTTTGTCGCCATATCTTATGGTAATCTGTCATGTCAACAAATTTCATGAAATTATGGTTGGTCACAATTTCTTATTAAATGATTGGTCACGTAAAATTTATCATACGGTCACATAATACCATATGGTCACAATTTGATCATATGCAAACTTTCGCGGGGGAACTCCCCAGCAAAAGATTTTTATAGGATAATCTGTCTTTTACCTAATTTCCACAGCTTTTCAGTGAAAGAACAAATATTTTGCAATGGTATAATTGGTATTATTTTATTACACAGTAAATTCAACTTGAGTGCTTAACTTCACAGATATATTCATTAAAATGAAAATGAAATGAGTTTGGAAGAAACAATCAGTGCAACAAAAATATTTGAAAGGAAATTTCTAGCTTTCCCTAGAAATTCTACTACTCAGGAAAAATGAAAATGTTTTAATTTTTAAGCGAGCACATTTTTATGCGAGAAAGTTTACTTCGTTTAGCAAAAGACCAAAAATGCCTGCACATGGAATAATCTCAAGCTATTTGATGATGTCTTTGGACAGGTGACAAGGACGCCTGTTGATTGTGTTGCTTGAAGAAGTTGAAGGAATTTATGCTTTTCACAAGGTAGCATAGTTGATTAGCATTCGAGGTAGCATTTTATCACATTTTAATAGTATATGAGCAAACTAATGTTAGGGGATACGCTTTCCAAAGAGTATCCCCATAATTTCTTCTTAGGGATATGGCGCATCCTTGTGTATCCCCTATTTCGAACACTGCCTACTCTCTCCTACGCGGCCGCCGGGCTGTGGCACTGAGTATCGAGAACGCAATCTGTAGTTCTGTACTGTACAAAATTCGCTGTTGCGCAAAAGATTCTGGAAATACCAATCGAGGGAGTTATTGCGGGGATTCCCCTTGCAAAATTCTTGCATAACCAAATCTCTGTAAGCTACGGAAACGTCAATGTAGCGCATCTACTCGGTAACTTGAAAGAGCATTGGGCAATAGACACGTTCCTGTGGCTGCAGCGATCAGTCTAATTCTGCTAGTCAGAGAGCTTGTCGCTTTTTGCTAGTCTTCTGCGCAAGAAACTTGCATATTTCGGCCGTCTTTCGTAAGCAAAGTTTGCACAAATACAGTAAGCACAAAAGAAATTTATATATCGAAGGTTTGTTTTGCTTTCAGTTTCTGGTGTGTTTATTGAATGTGAAAAGTTACCATTTTATAACAATTGTTTTTTATAATTACTGTGACGCTTACCGCGCTACCAATGGTATGGTATAATGGTTTGTATTAGCCTACACGATTATCCAATAGTAAGCAGACGACATTAATTGAAGCATGAATACATTAGATGTCAGGATGGGTATATGTTGGAAGAATTTAATGGCTTCCTTAGTGAGAAGCTCAGATCAGTTATAAGAATGTAGCTAGAATTGGGAGGAAGGCATTATATTTGGATTAAAATAGTTTTAGCGAGATGATCATTTGCAAAACACTCAGCTAAAGAAAGAGGCCCTGTAATTGCTTTTTCAACTGCTATTGTACTTCACTACTGAATGTTCTGAAACTTTACTTTTAATCGACAATTACTTTTAATTTTACAATATTTACCATTGTAACTCTTAAATTATTTGTTTGTTTATTTCTGTGTACTATGTTTATTTTTATGTGATTCATGTTGTACCGGCTACAGTGCCTACAGCTCTACACTGATTGACATAGTCTTGTTGGTCATATGATTTTAAGGATTTTTATTAGTAATTTTATTGAAATTTAATGTTGAACTTACGCAAAATTTTAGTAAATTTTATCAGAAAGTGTCTGTATCTTTCTATCATTTGAGCTTGTTTTTGATGTTTGAGGTGATCTGACTGCCAGTATGTTTGAGGTGATCTGACTGTCAGTATGTTTGAGGGAGTCTGACTGCCAGTATGTTTGAGGTGATCTGACTGCCAGTATGTTTGAGGTGATCTGACTGCCAGTATGTTTGAGGGAGTCTGACTGTCAGTATGTTTGAGGTGATCTGACTGTCAGTATGTTTGAGGTAATCTGACTGCCAGTATGTTTGAGGTGATCTGACTGCCAGAATGTTTGAGGTGATCTGACTGCCAGTATGTTTGAGGTGATCTGACTGCCAGTATGTTTGAGGGAGTCTGACTGCCAGTATGTTTGAGGTGATCTGACTGCCAGTATGTTTGAGGTGATCTGACTGCCAGAATGTTTGAGGTGATCTGACTGCCAGTATGTTTGAGGTGATCTGACTGCCAGTATGTTTGAGGTAATCTGACTGCCAGTATGTTTGAGGTGATCTGACTGCCAGAATGTTTGAGGTGATCTGACTGCCAGTATGTTTGAGGTGATCTGACTGCCAGTATGTTTGAGGGAGTCTGACTGCCAGTATGTTTGAGGTGATCTGACTGCCAGTATGTTTGAGGTGATCTGACTGCCAGTATGTTTGAGGTGATCTGACTGCCAGTATGTTTGAGGTGATCTGACTGCCAGTATGTTTGAGGGAGTCTGACTGTCAGTATGTTTGAGGTGATCTGACTGTCAGTATGTTTGAGGTAATCTGACTGCCAGTATGTTTGAGGTGATCTGACTGCCAGAATGTTTGAGGTGATCTGACTGCCAGTATGTTTGAGGTGATCTGACTGCCAGTATGTTTGAGGGAGTCTGACTGCCAGTATGTTTGAGGTGATCTGACTGCCAGTATGTTTGAGGTGATCTGACTGCCAGAATGTTTGAGGTGATCTGACTGCCAGTATGTTTGAGGTGATCTGACTGCCAGTATGTTTGAGGGAGTCTGACTGTCAGTATGTTTGAGGTGATCTGACTGTCAGTATGTTTGAGGTAATCTGACTGCCAGTATGTTTGAGGTGATCTGACTGCCAGTATGTTTGAGGTGATCTGACTGCCAGTATGTTTGAGGGAGTCTGACTGCCAGTATGTTTGAGGTGATCTGACTGCCAGTATGTTTGAGGTGATCTGACTGCCAGAATGTTTGAGGTGATCTGACTGCCAGTATGTTTGAGGTGATCTGACTGCCAGTATGTTTGAGGTAATCTGACTGCCAGTATGTTTGAGGTGATCTGACTGCCAGAATGTTTGAGGTGATCTGACTGCCAGTATGTTTGAGGTGATCTGACTGCCAGTATGTTTGAGGTGATCTGACTGCCAGTATGTTTGAGGGGGTCTGACTGCCAGTATGTTTGAGGGAGTCTGACTGTCAGTATGTTTGAGGTGATCTGACTGTCAGTATGTTTGAGGTAATCTGACTGCCAGTATGTTTGAGGTGATCTGACTGCCAGTATGTTTGAGGTGATCTGACTGCCAGTATGTTTGAGGTGATCTGACTGCCAGTATGTTTGAGGGAGTCTGACTGTCAGTATGTTTGAGGTGATCTGACTGTCAGTATGTTTGAGGTAATCTGACTGCCAGTATGTTTGAGGTGATCTGACTGCCAGTATGTTTGAGGTGATCTGACTGCCAGTATGTTTGAGGTGATCTGACTGCCAGTATGTTTGAGGTAATCTGACTGCCAGTATGTTTGAGGTAATCTGACTGCCAGTATGTTTGAGGTGATCTGACTGCCAGTATGTTTGAGGTGATCTGACTGCCAGTATGTTTGAGGTGATCTGACTGCCAGTATGTTTGAGGGGGTCTGACTGCCAGTATGTTTGAGGGAGTCTGACTGCCAGTATGTTTGACGCGATCTGACTGCCAGTATGTCTGAGGTGATCTGACTGCCAGTATGTTTGAGGGAGTCTGACTGTCAGTATGTTTGAGGTGATCTGACTGTCAGTATGTTTGAGGTAATCTGACTGCCAGTATGTTTGAGGTGATCTGACTGCCAGTATGTTTGAGGTGATCTGACTGCCAGTATGTTTGAGGTGATCTGACTGCCAGTATGTTTGAGGGAGTCTGACTGTCAGTATGTTTGAGGTGATCTGACTGTCAGTATGTTTGAGGTAATCTGACTGCCAGTATGTTTGAGGTGATCTGACTGCCAGTATGTTTGAGGTGATCTGACTGCCAGTATGTTTGAGGTGATCTGACTGCCAGTATGTTTGAGGTAATCTGACTGCCAGTATGTTTGAGGTAATCTGACTGCCAGTATGTTTGAGGTGATCTGACTGCCAGTATGTTTGAGGTGATGTGACTGCCAGCATGTTTGAGGTGATCTGACTGCCAGTATGTTTGAGGTAGTCTGACTGCCAGTATGTTTGAGGTGATCTGACTGCCAGTATGTTTGAGATGATCTGACTGCCAGTATGTTTGAGGAGATCTGACTGTCAGTATGTTTCAAGATTAAAATCAACAAAATTTGATCGCGATTAAAATGACCAGAGCAAGTGAAATTGCGATCATAGTTGACACTATAATAGTTGCTCTTTGTCAAACAGGCTGACAGAATAGAGGAGCATGCGCTGCTATTTGATCGCACTAGCCTATATCAACTATCAACTAGTAACGATAATAACTAGTGACATCATTTTCCATGCATTTTTCTTCTGAGTATTTTAACCGCGATCAAGTTTTGTCAATTTTAATCTAGAAACATCCTGGCTGTCGGATCAACTCAAATGTCAACAGCAATCGCAAATGATAGAGAAATACCGATACTTTTGCTAAAATCTACTGAAGTTTTGTGTAAGTTTATCTTTAAAACGCCAACCGTAGCAGGGGAGAACGGGGTTGGTTGAAACAATTTTTACTTTGAAGCCAATGAGGGCTAGTATAATTCTGCCACCAGCCAATGTTCTTTACCACTTAAATGGGTATGGGGTGGGCTACAAATGCAACAATCAACACTACTTCAAGCTCAATCCTTTAGTGCAAATATTGGAAATTTTCGTGATGAAGTGCATCGTTTCAACCTGCCTCGCATATGGGGTAGGTTGAAATGTGATAGGGGGTTGGTTAAAACAGACATTCCTTTCCAGAATAATGTCTCATATGCCACAGGAGTTGTGTTTAAATTAAATATTAAAATTATTTTAATAACATAACTAATAATCTGAAAGCATCAGCATCAATTAATGTTATAATCTATAGGTAAAACTCGTTATTCTTTGACTTCTGTAAGATCAGTTAGGAACTTGAGTCGAAGTGCCGATCTAGCTGTACCTCGGCAATAATTGGATCTGCAGTATCCTTGTGATATCCTGTCTACTGACAAAATTGTCTTCATCTGGATCTGAAAACCTTCTCCACTCCGCTTAAAGGTTGACTTGCAACAAAATTCACATTACAGTTATTTGGTATCAAAAGATTCACCATGTCTTACTTTGCTGTGTTGTAGGTTCAAAATACGTGGAAATGTGATTACAAACTCTTAAAAGCGGCCATAAATTGGAATCTCTTTTATTTTGATGACATACTCAACTCGATGTGGTTATTGTATTGACATGTGATGTTATCACGTGAAATGAAAGGCAAATAAAAGGCTCAATATAGCACTTCTCGTAGCCCTAGTTTTACGACAAACACTTTGGGTTCTACTGGAAAGTTCTCACCAAATATAGATGCTCGCTATGTTACAGTTTCGTTTCAGCTTGGTCTAATCCTCTATTCATAACCTGATCATGTAACCTATATTTTCCGCCAAATGGCGCGAACAAATTCTGTAGCATTTTTTGACCATCACAGGTGACCGACAGGCTCCTCATGCTTATCAGAGGATGATATGCACTCCCTCGAGCTAAGGTTAAAAAATTAAACTGATTTTTAGACTAGGTTTTGAGATATCAGTGTTTGAAGGGACAACATTACAATGATAATGAAATAGACGTGTAAGGACCAAAGACATGGTTTTATTGAATGTGTAAAGTATATTTGGGAAAATATTTTGACGAATGAGGGGGCATGAAAGTGTCAACAGAAGCGCGTCGTGTTCAACTACGTCACATTTGAGAGGTTTTGGAAAGAGAATCCAAACTACGGCGGTCTTGTGTGGCTGCGATTAACTGTTCATTTTTGAATTTTTAAAAGCTTGTAATCACATTTCCACATATTTTGTAAGTACAACACAGCAGAATAAAACATGGGGAACCTTTTTATACCAAATAACTGTAATGTGAATTTTGTTGCAAGTCAACCTTCAAATTAAAACAACTTCATATTAAATGAAGATATTTGTGCTAATATAATATGGGACTGGTTGAAACGGTAACAAAGTGTTTCAACCATTCCCACTAATTTGTTTCAACTTGCTCCATATAAAGACTAAACTGAATTTCAGCTGTTAAAATGTTTATTTAAAATTAGGGCCTAAACCACTATTCAATACAGCAATAGCATCACTGGGGTATGGAGTGCCATTTGTAAAATTTTGTGATATCCACACTATAAAAACATTTTTAGTATATAAGTTCACATGTTTAATATGTGAAGATTCATGTTTAGTATGCTAACTTACATATTTAGTATACCAACTTACATGTTTAGTATGTGAAGATTCGTGTTTAGTGTGTCAGTTCACATGTTTTATATGGCAAGGTTCATGTTTAGTATGCTAATTTACATGTTTAGTATGTGAAGATTGGTGTTTAGTGTGTCAAAATTCATGTTTGGTATGCTAACTTTAATGTTTTGTATCGCGAAACGCGCGTGTTCGCTATTCCGCTGCGATCCTGTTTGATATGCCAATACGCATGTTTGTTATTCAACTTTTATTTTATTTGCGATCTCCTTTTTATTACATTTCGAAGAAATGCTCCTAAGTCAATCGCGCCCTGTATTACATGTAGCCCGTGACCCATCGATAAATAGTTGGCAAACTTGGGGAATTCCTCAATAACTATTTAATTTTTAATAACATCTAATAACTAACTTCCTCAATATATTATAAAAAAAAGGTCGTTGAAGAAATCTACGTCGTTGTTACTACAAAACAGAACAGTAACCTACAATACTCACTTGCTGTGATAAAAAATCACATATAGAAAGTTGAGTCTTAATAGAATCTTGACTCTTACCTTTTTCAAAGTCAAGCAACTTTTGAATTTGAAATAATTTTCTATTAAACGAGTGTGGCAAAGCTAGTTTCGGATGTACGCAAGTGAGGAAATCTCGCTATAGTGTCTTCGCTCCCCAGGGTTATTGATCGAAATTCTCCACGTTTGCCAACTATTTATCGATGGGCCGCGGGCTACGTGTAAAACAGGGCGCGATTGACTTAGGAGCATTTCTTCGAAATGTAATAAAAAGGAGATCGCATATAAAATAAAAGTTGAATAACAAACATGCGTATTGGCATATCAAACAGGATCGCGGCGGAATAGCGAACATGCGCGTTTCACAATACAAAACATTAAAGTTAGCATGCCAAACATGAATTTTGACATACCAAACACCAATCTTCACATACTAAACATGAAAATTAGCATACTAAACATGAATCTTGCCATATAAAACATGTGAACTGACATACTAAACACGAATTTTCACATACTAAACATGTAAGTTGGCATACTAAATATGTAAGTTAGCATACTAAATATGTAAGTTAGCATACTAAATATGTAAGTTAGCATACTAAATATGTAAGTCGGCATACTAAATATGTAAGTTAGCATACTAAATATGTAAGTTAGCATACTAAATATGTAAGTTAGCATACTAAATATGTAAGTCGGCATACTAAATATGTAAGTTAGCATACTAAATATGTAAGTTAGCATACTAAATATGTAAGTTAGCATACTAAATATGTAAGTCGGCATACTAAATATGTAAGTTAGCATACTAAATATGTAAGTTAGCATACTAAATATGTAAGTCGGCATACTAAATATGTAAGTTAGCATACTAAATATGTAAGTCGGCATACTAAATATGTAAGTTAGCATACTAAACATGTAAGTTGGCATACTAAATATGTAAGTTAGCATACTAAATATGTAAGTTGGCATACTAAATATGTAAGTTAGCATACTAAATATGTAAGTTAGCATACTAAACATGAATCTTCACATATTAAACATGTGAACTTATATACTAAAAAAGTTTTTATATTGTGGATATCACAAAATTTTACAAATGGCACTCCATACTGGGGCTATCTAAAAATTATTTACTCAAATTCCTACAATGAAAGATGTTCAACCAAGTATCCGAAATCTGACAAGTTACCAATATTAATAAGAAGCTAAAATGTCAAAAGAATGGGAAAAAAGTGCTCTCGCCTGCTCCCTCATTTATTGATTAACCTGAAAGAATGATGGCTGCTAGGTAACCTTGGTACCTTTTCATTGTAGAGGGGAGAAAAATATAAGTTAAAAGTAACATGTATTTTTAGCAGGTGTTTCAACCATCCCCATGTTTCAGCCAACCCGCTCTCCCCTACCAGACACTAACAAGCACAAAGTATTCTCCTTGGAGCTCTCTGAAGTATAATATACTTCAGAGACACTAGCATATTATGCTAATGTCTATGATGACCAGTACTACAAGTTTGACATATTTAAATTAACTTGGGATTGGTTGGAGGTTGTTTGTCAGTTGAGAATGTGGTTAAAACTGCCAGCTCAAATGGGCCAAGACCAACCCTATCATACAAACTGGCTATTATTGTTCCAACTCTCACAGTCATGCTTTTGCTCTCGGGAATAACAAGGAATTTGATTACTGCCTTTTATTATCTTTATTATCGATATGAAATATTCATTAGAATTAAATGATTGTTTTGTAACAGATGCTACTTTTTCAACCAAAATCAAGTCTAGTAGACACAAAACCACAATGAGAAATTCATGGAATGCAAAACAACCTCAGATGAAATAAAATCTATTCAAATTATGTCCTTTGTACAGTATACAGGCTGGTTCACACTATCTTGGTGTTGATGCCACAGTACTCCGGTGATCGGCAAGGATAACCATGTTCAAACTATTACAAACCCATCCAGGTTTGCATCAGGAGATACTCCATGATGTGGTGTTCTCATTTTTCTTTTTAATTTTCCGCAAAGAAACCTTTTGTTTGCGCATGTTTGAATCAAAAACTAGTCTCGCAGCAACTATTTTAAACAGAAATATGTAAATTACGCTATCAGCGACCACAAATTATTTCCGCCGAAATTGTTCACATTGTACAGGCAGTAGTCGATGCTCGGCGAAAAATCAAAAGGTTGGACAGCTGCAAACTTTCCTGGCGCGTCTGCATTGCTTCATCGAGGCCATCGGTTTACGGCTCACATAATCGATGATGAACGCCCACAGGAAAAAGCCAACATGCGGCGATATAGAGTGAACCGTCCTTTAGCCTAGGCTGACAAGATGAACAAATGCATGGATGATATCTGCAAAGAAAGTGATAATTGTTTATAGCCACCAGGACATTGCCTTGCATTAATTGAATCACCAGATATTGTGACAGCGGGTTGTTGTTTGTGTTTTGGCTGGTTATTGCGGCAGCGTGGGCCCACTCATCTAGTGAGGGTGATTGTTTGAGCCCAGCCTTGCTTTGTGCGGTGTGATTTATTGCGCTACCTTTGCACAGGGTCCTGTTGTCATAAAAGGTTCTTAAAATAGTAAAGATGTGGTTCAACAAGCCCCTCATAGTTATAGCAATGCAATAGTTTCAAAATAGTTTCAAAATCTTAACCTTCTAATTTGTTGTTGTGTGAATAATTTGTTTACATGATTAGTCTGGTACAAAAAGGAGAGCACCGGCAGCATCAGCTTCATACGGTAGAGCTGAGTTCTATTGAACAGCTATAAGAAACTCAGCGTATCACAATAGTATTGGACGCGTCATTATATTATAAACGCTTTAAAGTTCAGTCATTTTTGGTTACATAAAGCTGGTTCTAAAGAGACTACGAGGTCAGTTTATATCATTATACAATATTATGCATACAATTATTATAATATTCTTATGCTCGTGTATTATGTCATTCACTATTCAATATCGATACATTATGAATCAAAACCCTGAGATTTTTGGCAGCAACTGAAGCTTTATCATTGACATAATTATTTCCTATTAAAGAGCTGTGAACAACAACGCTGAACTATATGTTTTATTAACTTCCACGAGGCTTGAGCTTATTATCTGTGCCCTTTCTCTTCTCTCTCTCTCTCTCTGTTCTCCATGTATTATTATAACATTGTACTATTCATTGTTTATACATTTTTTAGTTTTTACGTTTTGGATTCAATAAATTGAAAGATATCTAACGATTCAAGCCAGTTATTCTCCAAATCTACATGAACCAGTCTTTACAATACCGGTGGCTCTACGAGGGTCAGTCAATAAGTAGTGAATTTTTGTCAAGCGCTAGATAAGAATACCTGCTTAGCTTGTCAGATAAAAGTAGTTGGCCCATTCAGCTGTCAATCATACTCATACTGTAGTATATGAATACCTGACAATTTTGCTGCTTCGATGAACAAGTGTGTAGTGACTCACAATAAGTCATTTTCTTGCGTGGCAACTCACGGCTGCCTTCTCAATTAAACATGGCGATTATTGGAAACATCTCAGCCAGGTGCAACTGAGTTTTGATATCTGTTGCCCTCATCAAATGGTTAAAAAATTATTGCGCTTAGAATCAAGTGCCTACGATCATGAAGTCTCTCTGTCTCGCAGTGGTAGCCTGTAGAAAGTTGGCTGGGTTCCTCATCATTGGTCCTTGCTGCCTGTGACTTGATGTTTCTGGCCAATTGTAACTTTAGATTGATCTACCTGGCAGGGAAAATTTTGACCTGTTGCCAATTTTCACCCAGACTTGAATCTGCAAGCGCTTATAGCTAATAATAAAATGTTTTATTTCAATGCAACATATTGCAGCTTTTCTACAGAGTAAACAGACTGGGAATTTATAGAGGCACAGGTCAGTAATTTGTCTTAAATTGCCGTTTTAATTAATTTACTTGAATTGAATTGTGTTGAAATTATGATGTATTGTTATGTATGACGTACGATTATGCAATTTTACTACAATTGATGCACAATGTTTTCAACTCTATGTAACTGTGTATCAGCTTATATTATGGGTATCAAAACTTATGGTTTACATGTAATTTAACAGGTTTCACGGCTTGATGAATCAAAAATAAAGGAATAAACAGGCTAATTCATTTAATTGTCGAACCCCTCCACAATCCCATAACAGAGTTTTAGAGTTTCTACAAAACTCTATAAAATGCATGGATGATATTGGCAGCTCTACGAGGGCCAGTCAATAAGTAGTGAATTTTTGTCATAACATTTTATTACAATAAGATAGAGCTTTACATTTATATTCACTTTATGCTAGAAATTCCCCTGTCATACAGCCCATGACCAAAGTGATATTGGAAAAAAGAAAGGGTACTGCTGGTTGAGAAATGCAATATTAGCAGTCAAATGGCACTGCAGTGCAATAGAATAACTGCAATAAGCAATATATGCTATATCATATTATATTATAGTGTTACTTTTAAAGGAATATTTACTCCAACATATGAAACAGACTTTAAAAAAATAAATTCCTATTTAAGAGTTTGATGATATTAACAAATATATTGTTTTATTGACTTGAAAATGACCAATCGATAAGAGAGTGTTCCTATTACTAATGGTTGTAGTAAACTTGTAAAATATGTAGATCATTTGCTAAGTCTAACACATTGTGACTGTAGCATTGACGTAATAGTTTGCCACCGTATCTATGGCTTCAATTGAAAATAAATTGATGACAAACCGGTCAGCAAAATATTTCATCAAGGTATCGAGAATAGTGTTCAATCCTGTTTCTATTGCCCATTTAAGTTTGCTTTGTTGCTAGCTTTTTCAGTTTTATGACATAAACAAATACAGTAGTAACAACGGTAGCTGGAATTGTTTTTGGTTTTCTATAAAATGATTTTTAGATACATTAAAGGTATTCTGTTGGGATATTACGAGAAAAATAAAATTGGTTAAGATGTGGAAGTTCTTAATAATTGCTAAAGCAAACTTATGCTTTTTTAATTGTTTTTTACTTAAAAGTGTGATCTCTGCGCTTTTGTTGATTTGGTTGAAGCTTGTTGAACTTCTACACTAAATAGTCTAGTAAAGCTGTAAGAAAATTCCAACTATTTTAATTTACTAGAAATTCCCCTGTCATACAGCCCACGACCAAAGTGATATTGGAAAAAAGAAAGGGTACCGCTGGTTGAAAAATGCAATATTAGTAGTCAAATGGCATTGCATTGCAATAAGAGAACTGCAATGGTAGCTGTAATGTACCGGGTGTTATTATGTACAAGGGACAGCAATAATGAAAGGAAAAAATTATGTTTATATCTCTCCCCTGCAATAGGAAAAATGCAATATTAGAAGTAAAATGGCAAGCTGCTGTGTAATATACACAGTTTGAAAGTTGGTTGTGTTGAATGCAGAATGGTTTTGACAGCGATCTGTAACCAAAGTGAAGAAATGGGTCATGATCACACAAACCATGGTTAAATCGGGTGTGTAGGATTTAGAGTTATCTACGTACACTAGCTAAAGGAGAAAATTCTCAGTTATTTTGCAAAAAAAATTTGATTCCAGCTTAATTACAGCAGATTCTATGGTCAATAAACTGAATGCATGTTTACCATCAGTGCGAAAACATAGTTTTGAGAAAACTGGTGTTAAAGTTTGAGAAATGAAAACCAATGCACAATTTTGTTTACATTTCAAAACGTGATAGCAACCAATATCAAGAAGTTGTGATATTTATCTAGATTTTTAGAAAATCTATTTAACAAAATTATTTAGAAAAGTAATAACAGTAACATATTGCCCAACATCGGTCACTATATACTTCGATCTTGGAAATTCAAATGATTATTTTTATAATTAAACCTTATAATAATCTTATAAAATCGAATAATTATTCTTATAATTGAATGTTGTAATAATCTTATAAGAATCGTTAAAATATTATCATCTTCATTTCCTTTACTTTCACTGCTTTGGACACCAGTTGGAATACGAAAGTACTCATTATAAGTGTCCAAAATGTCAGTTACTTTGAAATCGGTAAAAAAGAAACCGTTACTTTTCAGTTCTTCTACGTTAATTACAGAAATCTTCGGCAATTGGACAATGCCATAGACTGGTGAAATGTGGACGTTTTTCTCGTGAATTGCCCACGGTGTAATGGTTCTACTCTCTGTCGCACGGCCTTATCGGCGTTTCGTTGGTCAGTCTTAATTTTGATTAAAAAAGGCTTGTCAAGTTTTAATGGCGATTTTAGGCCAAATTAATCTGTCTATTGATATATAATCCGATCAGATGGGTTAGTTTTAGGATATTGTCTACAAATTTCAAAGACTTGGTAACATATTTAAATAGGTTTATATGTGTTTTGTATCGTTATTATGCTTAAACGGCTCCATAGAAAAATGGTTAAATTTGTTGATGAGATTTGGGCACAAGGGTTTGGGACGGCCGTTCATGAATAATTTTCGTGAGTTGTGTGCGCATATGCATTTATCATAAAGCTCCCAAAATATCGCTTTGCTTGTGTTTGGTCATGGGATAAGATAGAGCTTTACATTTATATTCACTTTTCAACATAGTCTCCTTTTTCTGTACAATTGCTCCACCTTCCTGCAAGGTTCTCAATTCCTGCAGAATGAAATTCTGGCGGCTGGATTCCAAATCATTTACTCACTGCTTCAACGATGCCTGTAATAGTAGTGAAATGCTTGTCTATCATGTGATTCTGTAATGGTTAAAAAATATGCAAATCACTTGGTGCCAGATCTACGTACTGATCATACAGCTTTGGCCATAATGATCTTCCATTTTACTTGATATGACTCTTGGTTTTACACCTTCGCCTGTTGAAAATCCTATAACAGCTTTTTGTCTATGTGCGAGCATGTTTTCAGCTTGACAGCCATTTTGAACATGAAAAATATGAAACATTTTAATTACTAAAACGTGGAGTTTTTTGGTATGAGACGACAACTCCTATTCATAAAATTACAAAAAGTATTAAATTGCTAGATAAAATAGAACGAAAGTTATGACGAAATTCGTACTACTTATTGTCTGACCCTCGTAATAGCTCTCCTTCACTGTCTGCTCAGGTATAACGCACAATTATGAGATAACAAGTAGTGAGAATATTTACATTATTCAGTGTCAAATAATTCTTACACTCCTACTTTAGGTCACATGACCTATAGGTCACATGACAAGGATAAAAGTCTAACATTGCGTCATGATCTCTGAGACCACCGTAGCCCAACTATATTAATTGCTTATTCATAGCCATACCTTTGGGGGGGGGGGTGGTTCAATGTAGACTTGGCTTGTCTGTTCATATTTATTATAATCATTGCAGAAAGGTTGTGTTGACATTGCAGGTCAGATTTCAGCAAGAGGCTGCCCTCATTAATCTCTTGTGAATGACTTTTACAGTGAGCTGGTTGCCATTAGCTTGATATCAACCTACGCAAGTACATACTGGTAACTGAAATATTTTCAGCACCTTATTTGATTTTCCTTCCAAAACCAGGGATGATTTTGCTGTATTAAATGTGGTCGGATGATGTTTAATTTGTGAGGCGACGTCCTAAAGACTGTTTTAGAAAATCATGGCTCTATTAAACCACAAATCGTTGCAAAGTTTTCAGAAAATAGGAGAGAGATAAACTCAATTAACCCAACTGTTTGGTTGATGCAATCAGAGTCTTTTTGGATTGTCTAGGAGTAATGATCTTGAAGCCTACGCCCACATAAAAATTTGCAGTTTTAACCAAACATGTTTGTCATATGACTAGCTGTGGTTTACTTTGTCTGGAAAAATTAAGCGTAGATCAAGATCTCACACCACTTCTCCATATTCAGTGTTAGTAACACTTCTGCCACCCAATGGTTTTAAGATAGTCTTTACTCCAATGACTGTAAAAATACTATCCAATGAATTGTTGAAATTTTATCGCACTATATCTACCTCATACTTATAGCAACTTCAAATACACCTTAAAATCTTATACATCATCTTTTGTAATCAACGCCCAAAATTGATTTTGAACATTCATCAAAACATCGTCATCCGCTGCCTTGATGCTTGCTGATGCACAAAACTTGTTATATATTTTTAACAGTAGTCATGTTTAATTTTGATTTTTGGTTTATTTTCATCATTAACAGTAATTAAACAAAAGAAAAAAACCGGATGAGCGATGAAGCCCATAATACGCATTGGCATGGTTAGTCGTGGCATTGGGCTTGTCGTCACCGTGTAATCAAGATCAATTTTTATGAGTAATTAGGTTTTATTCACTTGTTAAAAGATGTAATGTAAGTTTTTTCTTGAAACTGGCCACCTTCTCTATGTTTGTTATAGTATTAGGAAGTTGGTTGCAAAAATAGCCAGTTGGTAATCTACCTTGCGATGGCTTGCACGGGAAGAAGATTGTGGGAGGTTTAGACAGAAATTTGAGAATCGAGTTTGGTAAATTGTGCGAGGGATGTAGTTACAATAAATACCATGATGGACTGAAAGTATAATGCGTTATGAATATAGTGAACTGATAGGTCGTATGGATGATGATTTGAAAAGAGGTTTGGTGTGGGTGAGACAGGGCTTTTTTTGTGAATGGTTCTTGTCATGCGCTTTTGAAGTGTTATCAAATTCGTAAGATGGATGGGAGGCACGTTGTCCCATGCCTCAATGCAATATGAAAGTTTGGAATTAGCCATAGAATTGTATAATAAAAGCAGAGGATTGTGGGGTAAATATTCAAACATGCGGTAAAGTAAGCCTGATAAGGGTCTCAGTTGTTTTAGCAAATATTCGATGTGTTTTTTTCCAAGGGAGATTAGAATTAATGAAAATACCTAAGAATTTAGTGTGATCTGTCTGACAAATAGGTTTGTTGAAAATGAAAATGAGATGAGTGTTAGCTAGATGAAATTTATTTTGGGATTTTATTAACATGAAATTAGTCTCAACGTTTTAAGGTGAGTTTGTTAGAAGTGCACCAGTTTTGAATAGCTAGAAGTTCATTTTTTAAACGATCTATGTGCTCATTGATGTTAGAGGATTCAAAAAGAGATTGGTGTCATCTGCATAGAGCAAAGGTGTAAAAAGGTTGGTGACATGTGTTAAATCATTTATGTAAATTAAAAAACTATTCCTCAAGGTACCTTGAGGTATCTTGAGGTATGGAAGATAAAGTGTTTCCAATAATAGCATGTTGTTTATGTTCGGTTAGATACATGTAGCTTTTGATCCAATTAATTGTGGTGATGTCAAAATTAAGATTGTGGAGTTACGTGTACAATATGTTATAATCTATTGTGTCAAAGGCTTTACTAAAATCTAGAAAGATGCCAAGAACACATTTACCATCGTTTAAGGATTTTAAAACGTTGTTTCAATTTAATTAGTGCATCCTTGGTGCTGCGCTTTCTCCTAAAACCATATTGCCCATCGTTAAGCAGTAAATTACTTTTAAGATATTCCATATTCTGTTTATTTACAGCTTTTTCAATTATCTTACCTAGCACTGGTAGAAAACTAATGGGTCTGTAATTAGAGCAAATTTTATTTGAGCCTTTTTTAAACAAGGGTTTTACTTTAGCTACTTTCATTTTACTTGGTACTTGAGAAGTTGTTAAGCTGGAGTTTAAAATGTCAGTTATTAGAGGAGCAATAGCTTCTGCTGCATCATTAACTAATTTTGATAGAATTTTGTCAGGTCCAGTTGCTTTGGTTGAGTTAACCTTTTTTGGAAACTTAGTAACATCATTGATGCCGACTTGCCATAATTTGAAAGTTAAACTTTTAGTTGATGTCCTTTGTGTTAGCTCTTCTGGGTTATGATTAAATTTTTCAAAGTTTTGTGCCAGGGACAGACTAATGGAAGTGAAATAGATATTAAAGGTGTTGGCTATATCAATCTCTGTAGTCAGTTCTTTTTCAGCATGTATTATAGATTTTGGGGCTGATGATGATGATTTAGTTTTGCCAATCCCATTATTTAAGTTTTGCCAGAGGTGTTTAGACCCAGAAACATTTTTTATTCGGGATTCAAAATAGTTTGATTTGGCATTGTGAAGCTCCATGGTTATTTGATTCCTTAATTTTTTATATCAAATTTTTAACTTTGAGGTAAGTGGTGAGTTGAGTGCTTGAGAGAAGAGGTAGTCTCGTTTTAAAATGAGCTTATACATGTACTGTATATATACGAGCTGAAATCTAGGGTTTTCTGTTAGTTGTGTGATTGGGTGATGAAGGGGTATTAATGAAAGGAGCATGCTTGTTGCAAATTGTTTCGAAGATGTCTAAGAAAGTGTTAAACAGTGAAACTCGGATAACTCGCCCTCGGATAACTCGAAAACACGGTTAACTCAACGTATTTGTTTGGTCTGTTCCCATGCAATGATAAATGGCTTTAGGTAACTCGACCGAAACTCCGTTAACTCAAACATTTTTTTTGCCAAACGGCTACCGAGACGGTTGTTACTATCGCTTTAAAACATCACTTTATTCCAAGCCATAAAGATAAACATCGACTTTTAGTAGTTCTTAGGCCTCGTTATTAACAAAATCAGCAAAATATTTTCATTAACGACTTTTCTAAAGGTTTGCAAAAATCAAATTTTACCAAACATCCGCTTAGCGATAACCCTCCAAAAGCAAGAAAAGTGAGGTAAATTTCAGATAAATTTAAAGTAAAATCGGCAAAATTGATAATGGGTTTTTAATAGTAAAGCAGTTTTGTAATAACTGGCTTACTGCAAAATTGATCTTGGTAGAAAAATACGCACAGAAAAATACGTATGTATTTTTTCTGACATTTTAACCGCGATCAAGTTTTGCCAATTTTAATCTGAGAACGTCCTGACCGTCACATCACCTAAAACAACAAACAAATCTCAAGTGATAGAAAAATATCTATACTTTCTGATTAAAAATATTTAAAACTTCACACGAGAGACCCTTTAACTTGCAACAAGCAATCTATGCTTTTGATTTATATATAGTTTGTATATGTACATGTATCTACTGATAAATACGTGCACTTATGACTGTCCTGATAACTTGAACGCTCTAATAACCCGAACACTTTTGCTCGGTCCCTTAAAGTTTGAGTTATCCAAGTTTCACTGTACTTTGTTTCAGTAGAGTTTGTTTTATATATTGAGTGCCAGTTGGTGTTAAAGAGATCAAAAGTAAAAGCTTGTTTGTCATAGGTTTTGAAAGAGCGATGATACGAATGATTGTCTGAGGAGGGTGGTCTGAAGCTGGTGGGGTGCAGAGCAATAAAAGTTGGCAAAGGCTCGCTTATGTCAGTATGAATGGTACTACTCTGTATGGAAAATTCTTCAAAGTTTATGATAATGTATGTAGTCAAGACATGTTTTTATGCAGTAGGAATAGTGACAGTACGTGATGTGATGCCGCACAGCTGTTGTGCTCACTCATCTATTCATATTGACAGAGAGATTTCCGATAGCTTGTTTATCACATTTTATCATCATATCAAGTTATAATCTATTTCAGACTGGCATTGTATTACACACAGAGATATGGATTAGAGTCACAGTTACCAACCTATAAGAACAGGTAAGGATGGTCATACAAGGATGGTTTTAAATAAGGATGGCATTTGTTGTTTGAAAAGGTGTTATCGACTATTGTTTGAGTTGTCCCACCGATAGCGATAGTATCGAATTATCAATGAGCAGACAGAGTTTACCGATAGTTATCGAGTGACTTCGCAACTGGTAAAACTATCGTATTATCGTGCTTGAAGAGATCGAGGATTGTGGGAAGGGATAGGAAAAGGTGTTCGAGTTATCAGAGCTTTCAAGTTATCAGAGCACTGTCACAAGTCCATATACTTGTATTTATTAGTAGATAAATGTACATATACAAACTATATATAAATCAAATGCATAAATGGCTTGTTGCAAATTGAAAGGCTTCTAGTGTAAAGTTTAAAAAAAATTCATCAGAAAGTATAGAGACTTATCTATCACTTGAGATTGGTTTGTTGTTTGAAGTGATGTGATTGCCAGGACGTTTTCAGATTTAATTGGCAAAACTTGATCACTGTTGAAATGCTCAGAAAAAAGACATTTTTTTCTTTTGAGTTTTTTAACCAAGATCAAGTTTGCAGATTTTCTTTAAGCTTATTTGAAGGTTAGCTCACTTTTCCTAGCTTTCGGAGGGCCATCGCTAAGCGGATGTTTGGCAAATTTTGATTTTTGCAAACCTTTAGAAAAGTCGTTAACGAAAATCTTTTGCCGATGATGGTAATCACGACGTCTAAAAACTACTAAAAGTTCAGGTTTATCTGTATGGCTTGGAATAAAGTGATATTCTAAAGCGATAACAACCGTCTCGGTAGCCGTTAGGCAAAAAAACTGTTTGAGTTAAGCAAGTTGAGGTTATCTAAAGCAATTTATCATTGCGTAGGAATGGACCAAACAAATCCGAGGGCGACAACTATCGGGTTAATGAACGTTATTTGCAAGATTTATGATTCTTGTTTCATTTCCTTCATAATATCTTTTATTACATGTACATTTAACAATATTCTATTATATATATTTAACAATGATATATTTTCTATTACATTTAGCAATATTCTATTATATTCTATTATATATATTTAACAATATTTTATTTTCTATTACATGTACATTTAATAATATTCTATTATATTCTACTATTTATATTTAACAATATTATTAGTTAAAGACCTAAATACGCTCATAAAAACAGTTAAAAGTTTGACCTTAAAGGTTGACCTTAAGATAGATAAAAACTTTTTTTTAGCTGACATCTATCAATAACCGTCAATTAAATTTGTGCATTCAGCAGTCGCAAATCATATCAACACACTTTGCTTTATATGTCAGCAGTTGTAAAGATGGCTGTCATTCCAAATTTTTTGTTCAGTGCTGTTAATTGTGCAACAACGGCTTTTTCTAAATGGACTGCTTTTAAATTTATTTTCACCAAGAAGAACGAATTTCATTGGTGATGATTTATTGGGACAGTAGAAAGTACAGTAGGCGATACATCATAAATAATGCATACTAGAAACGTTCACATCAAAGGGGTTTTATGTTATACAAACAATAAGATATAATAAGTAAGTAAATTGCCTAATCTGTTCCAAGATTTTACCAAACTCACCCCTTTGGCCATACAAAAAGGAGACACTAGACTTATTCTTTAATTTGTTGGCTGCACCGTAACTGCTGCATGACTAGTTTGCATCGACAATCTTTTTCCTTTTTCTGATCAATTTCACTGGTTTTATAGACTAGGATTGCGGTAATTTTACAATAAGTTGATGTGGAGCGCACATCTTTGACGTTCATTTAAAACGATTTGTTTATTTTCTCTAAAAAGCAAAGTCTGTTCTGCAAAACTAATAAAAATATTTTATACATCTACAATAAAGCAAAACAAAAATATATTGTCACTATAAAAAGGGTGGTGTTTACCTGTTCGTCATATATTCGTGTTCATGGGTCAAGGTTAGAATAGAAGATAAGCATTGACGTCACATCAACTCATGATATTCAGATTGGTAGTCCGACGCTGTAACACCTGCACCAATCGATCGTCTTTCAAGTATTTATGAACAATTGTGCAGCTACCTATTCTTTGTTTTGTTTCGCATTTGACGATCTGTGAATGTTGAAATTTTATGGAAGTTGTATACAACACTATACGTTCGTCATTGTTTCTCTTACAAGTGCAGCGAGATATGTTGCCATTCAAATTGAATTTGAGAACTCCCCCCGACTTGACACTTTGAGTTATATGAAGTTTTTTTCGTAGTACGAAGAAAAAACTTTGCATAAATTTTTACGTTATATGAAATTTGCATTTTAGGAGCATCTACTGTATTAGAAATCTACAGTGAATTAAATTTTTAATTTTAAATTTCATATATTGCCATAATTTGCATACTTCCATTACAAAGCATCAATTAATAACCAGTATGGTTATAGATAGCACTGGTGTTTCATAATATTTAAAAGACGAACAAAAAATGAACAACGAAAGTAAAGGCTAAAAGGAGAGGCTATTGGTAACAATAAAGGTTATTACTTATATAGCAAAAACATCATCAGGTGAACTTATAGATGCATTAATATTAAATCTGACAAACGATTGTATGCTGTATTGTATTTTGTACAACAGAAGTTCAAATGAAGAAAGTATTCAATTGCAATCCATGTCCTAGTAGTTTGGTTTCTGTATACAGGAATACTTTGGGATACGAGCTTGTAAGTCAATTCACTTGTATCTCACGTCAAATTTTTTTAAATAAAACAACTATATACAAATTAATCCGTTCTCATTTTCTGAAAGAAAAACAGGATGTTACAAAGGAAAAACATGTTTTTTTAAATTTTCTAATTCATCACCTACACTCACACATTAACAAATACCTATCTAATTGTTGTGATATGCAAAAATGTGACATTATATTCATTACTGTATAGAGTTCTTACCTTTGAGACAGGCGGTAGCAGATAACGGTAGTGAATAACAGCAGTGTGAGAGAGACTTGATGGCAATGCAATACATTTGGTATGCTGCACTTTGTGACAAGATATAAAATAAACTTTGAACTTAACTTAAATGAATTTAGGTTACTAAACGCACACTTGAGGCTGCATTTTAATCTTTTACTAAACCTAACTCTAATTTTCTCCTCGTTTTAATTTTTTTATTATCTTTGTTCGGCTTAACTCTTTTTGCCTCGTTTTTACTATAACTTTTAGCAGCCTCTTTTAAACATTTTTTAAACTGATTCGACTAGACGATTCAAGCGATGTTGTGCCTGAAAGCAGCCACTGTCATACTTGGCCACTTGGTGGCCGCATATAGAATAAGCTTGTATGCTCATATCTCAAAATATTCTTGTATTTCAAACCTTGCTGGTATCTCGATTTCTTCATATGTTGGGGCATGTTTTCATCGTATTTCGAGGTATGACTGTAAATTGAAACATTAATTTAATTCCGAATCTAAATTATGGATATTTAAATTTTATATTTAAAATTATGGATATTTTATGGAAATTTAAAATGGATATTACCACATCCATTTTGATGCCTTTGACTACTCTTTTCACTTCACATTGTTGTTTGATCGCTGAATTGATCAAAACTGAAGCTGTTCAAAATGTTTACAAACTTTAATTGATGCACTTGTATCTTGGAAATGTCACAAAATAAAAAGCATACATAATTATAACAATGGCTGAAGAATATGCAATTGTAACCATATTTTCTCATCCCAAAGAATTTTTAGAGAGAAGTTTAATATTAGCGTTTTATTTTCATTTTATTACCATTGTAAAATAAATTTAAAATTACTATAAGTCATGTAGAAACCGTTGAAACACAGTCACATTTTTATGACTGTCGCTACGGTAAATTTATGGTTCATTTAAAAGTCATATTAGTATTTGTTAGTTTAAAAAAATGTCAGCGTTTGCTAATCATATCATTAGTTTTTTTGGCAGACTTGCACCAGCTTGGTTGAATGAACAATGTGCAAGTTGGCCTACCTGAAGCATTAGCAGGTACTTACACTAAAAGACAAATTGTTCAACTACTAAAATTATATAATTTCATTGATGTAAGTTACCAAGACTTTAATGCTACAACTTGTGTATTACAGTTTTAGTGATTTTCTATTTTACAAGCATTAACCATTACTAGAAGACTTTGTACATTTAGTTTGTCAATTTCAGTTATGGCTGTCAAAGCGGCTGGCGGAGCCGGGGATCAAGTAAGGAGGCTGGCTAACGAATTACTTGACGAAACAGCAAATAAAGCAATCAGAGATTACCAACTAGCTGTTGAAGAAATTCCTTGGGGACCAGACTATGATCACCAGGTTAGTCTGTCAAAAACATACAAGTTTATAATTATGAACTATGACATAAATGTAAATTTTGATTTTATACCTTAATTTCTGTAGGTTTCCGAGTACAGACAACGTTTTACGGTCTTTCAGCAAAGATATCGCCAAATCCAGTTTGCTATGGTAGACGATATGGCTGATCTAAAAGCGGAAATTTTAAGGATGGGGAGAGAATGCTATCGCTTCAATGCTGGACTGCCCATGTACTCATACCAACATGAAATCATGAAGACCATCAGCGAATCGCAAGTCAGCATAGTGGTTGGAGATACGGGATCAGGCAAAAGTACACAAGTCTGCCAATACCTCTATGAGCATGGTTTTGCTAATGGCAATCATAAAATTATTTGCACCCAGCCACGGAAAGTGGCAGCAACGAGTCTCGCTGAACGTGTTTCTACAGAAATGAAAACAGCATTAGGAAACCTTGTCGGTTATCAAGTGGGCATGAAAGGAAAAGTTTCTAATGAGACTAAGATTGTATTTTCAACTGATCATTGCCTGCTGAATGAGTGTCTTAAAGACCGTCTATTTCTCCAATACTCAGTTCTAGTGATTGATGAAGCGCACGAACGTAGCATCTTTACTGATCTTTTGCTTGGTCTTATCAAAAAATGTCTTCCACAACGTCCAGATCTAAAAGTGATCATCACATCGGCCACAATCGACCCAGCAGTATTTCAGAAATACTTTGGTGAATGTCCGGTTGTGAGGGTTCCTGGTAGAATGTACCCTGTAGATGTTTCTTATTCACATGGTAGTCTACCTTCTGCTAATGAGTACTTGCAGTTTGTTCTTGACTGCGTAAAACAGCTGCATGCAGAGAAAGAACCTGGAGATATATTAGCATTTTTGGTAACACCATTAGATTGTGAGCGTGGTACAGAGGAGTTGGCTGATTTGGCTGATGCTGTATGTTTTCCTTTACACGGACAGCTGAGTGCTGAAAAATATGCTGAAGTTATGGCACCCATTACCGATGGTCGTAGAAAAGTTGTGCTTGCCACCAACTGCGCCGAAACATCTATCACCATTCCTGGGATCAAATATGTAGTGGACTGTGGTCTTGCAAAAGAAAAGCAGTTTGATCCGAAAGTAAATGTCTCAAAACTAGTCATATGTGGAATCAGTAAAAGTTCAGCAGACCAAAGGAAAGGGCGAGCGGGACGAGTTGAGTCTGGAGAATGCATCCGATTGTACAGTGAGCATGATTATCAGAGTATGGAAGAGATAGCTGTGCCTGAAATTCTTCGTGTCAACCTTGGCCAGGCTGTACTGAGTCTTATTGCATTGGGCATAAAAGACCCCCTGTCTTTTGATTTTGTCCAAAGCCCTGATAAACAAAGTTTGAAAAGTGCCCATGAGCTTTTGAAGAGTTTAGGGTGCTTAGACATTGATGGTGGTCTTAACGATATTGGAAAGAAGATGGTGCACCTTCCAGTTGATCCCAAATTTGCCAAGTTCATTTTGCTTTGCTGCGACCATGGTGTTGGCTACAAAGACATAGCAATGGCTGCCATGTGCATTCAAGGAAACATGGTATTTTATAGAGGTTCAACTGATGAGGAAAAGGTAGCAGCGGATGCCAAAAAAGCCAAATTTCTCGACAAATGTGGTGATTCTTTTACATTTCTAAAGCTATTTGCTTCTTGGCAGTCTCAGCCAGCTCATAACCGAGGTCAATGGTGTTTTGAGAATTCCATCAATGCCAAGCTCATGAAGAATGCCTACAGTCTGGTCAAAGAACTTAGGAAATGTCTCAATCGCCAACTAAATATCAAAGTGGAAGAAGAAGCACTGCTTCTCGACAACTTGGAAGTCATTGAGAAGAACTATCTTGCTTGTTTCTTCCCCAACAATTTGTGCTTTTTTTCTGGCTTTGACCGAGTTGGTTATTTTGTTCCGCAAGTGCAAAAGTATTGCCCTCTTCATCCTTCTTCAACATTGAGCTATTGCGGAGAGGCTCCAAAGATTGCAATCTTTGAAAACATTTTGGAAACCAGCCGAAAATATTTGATTTCGGTGAGCAAAGTTGATCAGGTTAATTACAACTATGGCGGAGGTTGGCTGAATGAAACGTACATCACGCAGCTAGTCGGGCAGTTTCCCTTATCAAAGGCTGGACCTGCTATTCAAAGAGATCTTTACTATACCCGTCGGGCAATCAAGAATGAGATGAAGGATGTTTTCGCTCACTGCCTTCTAGTGCCTGATTTGCTATGGTCACCACCGAAGCAAAACAGTTTATGGGTGAATCTAATAGTGCGACACAGTGATTATCAGCTGGTGAATGAGTACATCCAGACTAATTTCGTTGCTCCCCTGATTGACGCTGCACGTATGAAAAAGAAGGAGGTTGGAGTTGATGGTAAATCTGATGTGAAGGTCTATCTAGGAGCTGGAGGTAAAGTCTGTTCTTGTGTGATGCCAGATGAGTTTATTTCTGTAAAGATTGTCCTCAAAAGAGCATGCGATGCTTCACTTTTGGAAAATCAGCAAGTTTCAGAACTACTGTCAGGCTTTGGGGAGATTATCAAAATAGAAAAGGTAGAACAACAAGCCACAACATGGGGGTTTGTGGAATTCTGCCAACCATCTTCAGCTGCACAGGCTGTTGCTAGAGATTTTCCTTTGTTTCATTGTTTGAAATCTCACCATAGACCTCAAACAGCTACTGAAGAAGATGGCTTTCGCGGTTCCATCACTGTCGAATGGTTGCGGAGGCCAAGCAAAGAGCATGCGTTTGTGAAATTGCCTCCAGGGTTGCTAGACGAGCATCTCTTTACTGTAGCATCATTTTCGTTGGGTTTCACAACCTGCACTGCAAGGCGCAACAAGAAAGATTACAACAATTTATTTCTGAAGCCTGTTCCTAAAGATTGCACAGACAAAATGATTTTGGATAATATGCCTAGTTTTCTTCGAGCCTGTAATCCTAACATTATCATTCCGTCTGAGCCTGCATTTCAGGAAATTGAACTTGATCATCAAGCTATCAAGGCACTACTACAACCTTCTTTGCAGGCTTCTGGGCTGACATTGGCCTCCGTAAAGTTTCTTAATGACAGAGAAACGTGTCGTATTGTGCGATGCTTCATTCAAATGGGTTCGATAGCTTCATGTCTCAAGTTCCTAGACTCTTTAGAACTTTGTAACCTACATCATCAGTGCAGGCCATTGAAATTCATTGCTAGCTGGACATATCTTTTTAAACTGCCTGTCAAAGTGTATGATTTTTTGGAAAAGGACATTACACAGAGGGCGACACTCCTAGGTTCAACAACTCAGTTCCGTGTAGAGCCAAAATTTAAAAAGGTTGGAACATTGAACTGTCGATCGAATGACCACAACAATCTCAAGAGGCTTCAGACTGAACTTTCACAGATAATATACGGAGTACCATTTGATTGTGGTGGAACACTCAGTAGGTCGCTTTTGACTGGTAAACACGATGAAATGCTCAAAAAGGTGATGGATCAGACAGGAGTTCTAATTGAAAAGGATGCACGACAAGATCGATTAAATCTCTATGGCGGCCTTTCAAACACAGTAACAGCTCAGGGAGCACTTATTGAGTTTTTAGAAATACTCGGCAGTAAAAATCATTTGGAAAGTGTGTTTCCGTTGAAAGGAGGTGGCAAACCACCTGGTCTCATGAAACTGCTCTTGCGAAAGTACAAAGTGGACTTGCATGAATTGAATGCTATCGAGGGTTCCGTGAGTGTGCGATTAGATCTCAGAAAACATGAAATACAGTACCTTGGGACATCTGATGCTTATCATGCAATTCAAGCAGAGTTGGACAAACTTGAGAAAGAAGCCGTTGATAGAAATCGTAGCAGAGTTGAAACTCAATGCCCGGTTTGCTTGGATGAAGTTGAAGAAGACAAAGTGCAACTTTCTTTATGCGGCCACCACTATTGCAAAGAGTGCTTCAATGACTGGATGAAAAGTACTATCAAAAACAAGTCTTTTCCACTCTGTTGTACTGCAGAAGATTGCAATGAGTTTCTGTGCATTGATGATATTTCCATCACAAATGATGTGATCAATGCCTCTGTGGAATCCTTTGTGGCGCGGAACAAGGAATACGAATTTTGTCCAACACCCGATTGCCCTAACATCTACCATGCTACTGAAATATCTCAAACTTATCATTGTTCTATGTGTTTTGTGAGAACCTGCACACGTTGTCACAAAAATGCCCATTTACTAAATGAGGCTTGCTCAGCTGACCCCGATTCCAACTCAATAGGTAGATGGATGGAAGAAGATCCAGAAAATCGAAAAAAGTGTCCAGGCTGTGGATTTGGTATTGAGAAAAATGAAGGATGTTTTCGCATGAGTTGCACAAAATGTAATGCTCATTTTTGTTGGAATTGTCTTACTGTTTACCCAAGTATCTCAGCAGTGTATGGTCATAACTGTCCTGGAAGAGCTGGTCGTCCTCAATAGCACCCCTATAAAACTTTTGCTTTTTTACGATTTCAAGGACATGGGTTATGAGATACACATGGTTCAGCTTTTGTTGGGTCAATGCACTCAGTGTTTTGAATTTGCCGAAATAAGAACTCACTACTTTATATTGTAAGCCGTTTGATATTTATTCCCAGAACTCAATTTATGTATCTAATACAGTAATAACTCATATCAATGCAGCCTTAACCATTTCATACTGAACTCTATGTTTCTTATTAACTTGTAAGTTCTGTGTGGGCTTTATCATAAACTACAAAAATGTGCTCTTTGTATGTAAACATATATAGAAATATAGGTTTTACCACCTCAGTATGTTGCTTTAGTTGGTGTCTTTTGTATGGATACAAATCATTACAAACAAGAATACCAAAGAGTATGCTTCATCAAACTCTACTTTATTTCAACCAGATTAATGGAAACGCTTAACAAAAGTCTGCCAAATCTTATTTATCATCAATTTCCAAAGCAAACGAGTTTCCCTGATATTTCAAAAACATACTTTTCTTCCAAACAGCTAATAGTTTCATTAGCCATTTGAAAACGAAGCAGAGTTTGAGTACGCCTGATAGCCAAACCCTACTTCAGTTCCAGTTAAAATATACCGAAAATTGCAAAGATCTAAGTGTCATTTATTTTTAAAGCGAGTGAGCTTTCTTTGATATTTCCCTGTTGCTGGCAAAAACCATGACTGAAGCTAAGTTGTTAATATTAATAATATATATATATATATATATATATATACCACCAAACCTAGCTTCCAAGTAGTTGGATTACAAGAGTGCACCACCACTCCCAGCCTAGCTTCCAAGTAGTTGGATTACAAGAGTGCACCACCACCACCATGAGTATATATATATATATATATATATATATATATATATATATATATATATATATATATATATATATATATATACTCATGCTACAGACAGTACTGTTTCGGCTATTGAAGCCTCATCAGTGCAGCTCAGAGCTTAGGCAAGGGACACAAATCCCATTACCAATGAGAGTTGACTTCCTGCCATGAAACAACAAAGTTGCCTCACAGACTTTAAAAAAGTCAATGTGCTGGCACCAGAGTGCTCAAATCACAAAAGTGATGAGCTTTGCACAATGGCTAATAGTGCCGCACCTCTCACAGAGTGCTCAACCAAACCGAAGTAAGGGAGCATATACTCATGCTACAGACAGTACTGTTTCGGCTATTGAAGCCTCATCAGTGCAGCTCAGAGCTTAGGCAAGGAACACAAATCCCATTACCAATATATGAATATATATATATATTTATATATATATATATATATATATGCATAAATATATGGTAGATCTATGGGACACATCTGCCTCATATATATATATATATATATATATATATATATATATATGTCTTTGAGATATATATGCATATATACATGTATATCTCAAACTCCGTCTGTAGTTCAGTTTGTCTAGCTATCGATAATACAATATTAGAATGAAAAATCCGTATCGCAGAAGATTTGATGTCGGAATTTCCCATTCACCAGGATGGGAAGTCCCAAGAAATCGGGATTAGGAACAAAAAACATCTGTACATGTGTTTAAATGTATGTAAAATATTTAGTAAGTAATAGCTAAATAAAGTCTGTTTTGCTACGATTACAATGAAAAATCATTTAGTATACAATAATATGATTTTAATTCATTTCAGTGTTGGCATCGGAAGGCGAAAATGTATAAAGAGGTATAGAAACCCATAGTTATTATCTGATGCAAACACTCCTTGGTAAAATCATCAAAATTTTATATACGTAGAGTACTCATTGAAAATTAGTAACTATAGTTACTTACAGTAACTAGAGTATTGTTTGCTGGCTATGATCTGCAGTGAAATGTAACATTACAATGTACTTTGTGCAGTAAATACCGTAAGAAGTTCTTACCTTCAAGACAGATGTATAACAAGTATAAATAATGATAATAACAGGCGTATGAATACGTGACAATTTTGCGCTGGTTTGATGAACAAGTGCATGGATGATATTGGTGGCTCTACGAGGGCCAGTCAAAAAGTAGCGCATTTTTGTCATAACATTTTATTACAATAAGATTGAACCCTACATCTATATTCACTTTTCAAAATAGTCTCCTTTTTCTGTACAATTGCTCTACCTTCCTACAAGGTTCTCATTTCCTGCAGAATGGAATTCTGGCGGCTGGATTCTAAATCATTCACACACTGCTTCAACGATGCCTGTAACAGTAGTGAAATGCTTGTCTATCATGTGGTTCTTTAATGATTCGAAAATATGCAAATCGCTTGGTGTCAGATCTGCATACTGAGCATACAGCTTTTGCCTTACTGTTCTTTTATTTCACTCTTTTTGACACCTTGTTTTACACCTTCGACTATCAAAAATCCTATACCGTAACAGCTTTTTGCTTTGTGTGTGAGCATGTTTTCAGCTTGCCAGCAATTCTCAATCTCTATAATATGAAAAAGTTTAATTGCAAATAGCTAAATTTTTGGGTATGAGATGACAACTCCTATTAATAAATTATAGAAAGTATTAAATTGCTAGATAAAATAGATCGAAAGTTACGACAAAATCCGTACTACTTATTGACTGGCCCTCGTAATAGCTCTCCTTCACGGTATGTTCAGGTATAATACATAACTAGGAAATAAAAAGTAGTGAGAATAATTATATTGTTCAGTATCACATAATTCATACACTTCTACTTCAGGTCACATGACCTATAGGTCATATGACAAAGATAAAAGTCTGAGACCTAGGCTGTAATAGAACTATCTCTTAACCTTAAATGAATAAAAAATTCGCGCATGCTGACCCGGTCCGACTCGATCCTGGCCCTCATTGCTGACCCTGAGTCTGGCCCGACCCTGCATTCCTTGGTCTCATTCCAGCTCTAGCTAAAAAAGCCACTGATTCCACTTCCCTGATCAGATCAAAACTTCACAGGCTCATCAAATTTAGTCATGTTTAGTTCAGCATGATATTAGTCTATTTACCTAGCCAGGGTCTGGCTCTTCGGGTGGGTGGGCTATTTGCCCCCTTTCTCCTTTCCCCCTTCTCTCTTTTCCCCTTCCCCCTTCTTGTTAGGAGAAGGGGAAAGGGAAAAGAGAGAAGGGGAATAGGAGAGGGGGTGGCAAATAAAGCCCTGATGGCTCATGATTTGTGTGCAACATTTCATAACTTTTATAGTTTTAATCTATGGTGGTTATCAGATATTATCACATAATCGCTTTGGCTTACAGTTTTTTGATGCCCTCCTGCTCTACTAAATAACCAAATTTCATGGCTACACTATCGAAATAAAGAGATTCCAATCTACCGACGGCTTTTCGTTTTTGAGCTTTTAAGAGCTTGTAATCACATTTCCACATATTTGGCACCTACAACACAACATAGTAGGACATGGTGAATCTTTTGATACCAAATAACTGTAATGTGAATTTTATTGCAAGTCAACCTTTAACTAAAGTATGCTTGACCACAAAATTTATTTGTGATTTAGAAAATAAATGATCAATGCATAGAAAATGAGCCAGATGCTCGAATGCTAATACAATGTCTACTAGCATTATATATAAAAAGTATATAATAAATTAAACAACTAAATGCCTTCAAACTGTACAAATTGTATGTATATATAAAGAAAACTATAATTCTTAATTACATTATACTTGAACATCAAATTTGTTTGTGATTCAGAAAATAAATGATCTATGCATAAAAAATTAATGAGCCAGATGCTCTGATGATCCTAATATAACGTCTAATAGCATTGTAGTATATACAAACTAGAAATTCCACTGTCATGCAGCCCACAACCAAAGTGATATTGAAAAAAAAGGGTACTGATGGTTGAGAAATGCAATATTAGCAGTCAAATGACACTGCAGTGCAATAGGATAACTGCAATGGTAGCTGTAATGTACTGGGTGTGGGTGTTATTATATACAACAAACAGCAATAATGAAAGAAAATATTATATGTTTATATCTCTCCCCCTGCAATAAGAGAAATGCAATATTGGCCAATATTAGACGTAAAATGCACTGATATTATTAGAATAACCAATACTATTATTATAGTAATAATATAAAACCAATGCCCAATTTTGTTTACATTTCAAAACGTCATAGCTAACAATATCAAGAAGTGATATTTATATAGATTTTTAGAAAATCTATTTAAAAAAGTGTTTGGTCATGACAAACAGCAATAATGACAGGAAAAGATTATATGTTTATATCTCTCCCCCTGCAATAGGAGAAATGCAATATTGGAAGTAAAATGCACTGATATTATTAGAATAACCAATATTATTAATATAGTAATACAGTAATAATAGAAAGCCAATGAACAATTTTGTTTACATTTAAAAACTTCATAGTTAACAATATCAAGAAGTATCAAAAAGAATATCCAAACTTAGTAATAGTAATGCGGTAATAATAGAAAAATACGATTTCAGTACTCCTATGTTAATCACCGAAACCTTCGGCAATTCGACAATGCGATAGACTGGTGAAATGTGCACGTTATTTTTTCGTGAAATGCGCACGATTTAATTGTTCTATTCTTTGTCGCTCGGCGTTTCAATTTCCGGTCTTAACTTTTATAAAAATGAGGCTTGGCAAGTTTTAATAATGATTTTCGTCCAAATAAATCTGTCTATTTGTGTATAATCCGATCAGATAGGTAAGTTTTTAGAGAATTTCGATAATTTACAAAGACTTGGTAACATATTTAAATAGGCCTATATGTGTTTTGTATCGTTATTATACTTTAACTAATCTACAAAACGATGGTTGAATTTGTTGATGAAATTTTATACAAGGGTTCGTCTCATTGTTGATGAATAATTTTCGTAAGTTGTGTGCACATGCATTTATCATAAAAACTCCCTAACTTCGCGCCCGCTCGTTTGGTCGTGGGATTATATAATAAATTGAACTACTTCATGCCTGCAAACTGTACAATTTGTATGCATATATATAGAGAAATCCAAAAAATAAATACTAACTTAAACTAGTTATAGACAATTTATGTCACAGCGACATAACATTTCACTATCCTCTAATAATATGTTTTTTGTAGCATTATGCCTGATGTTCACTTTATGTAAATCTAGGTTTTTTAAGTTGGCAAAGTAGTGTTGTCTTAAATCAAAGTATGTTTCAACCACAAAAGCTAGTAGTGAAAAGCGATGATTATCAATTCCTACAGAAGTGTCAGTACAATGTTGCTTTAATTCAAATATATCATAGCGTGCAATCTCTTCTTTTACACACTTCAGAATCTTAAAACATTTCAAACATTGATTTGCTGATGTAGCCGCCATCGGATACTTTTCGGTGCAAAGAACAGTTGTTACAGCACCATCAGAAGGAGAAATCAAGCCACCGTTGTTCTTAACTATTAACAGAACATGAATATCATCATATTTGCTAACTTCCTTAGACTGAATTAGAGAGAGTCTACGTGGTTCACAACGCAACCTTTTAAGCAGTTTTTTGACAAGCCAACCCGATAAATACACAGCAATGTTACCAAGAACAGGATGTGATGTAATGTTTAGCATTTCTTCGGGAAGCATAGTTTGTCTGTTAATAATATCTTCAACATAATCTTCACTACCAACAGTTGGTGGCACATAGGTAGTAAAAGCTTGTAACAATGCAGTGTCATCCATAGATCTGACATTACCAGTAGCTCCTGGTGTAACACCACATCTTGTAATCAAGCGCCTAAAGATATGCTGGATATGCTCTACTGATGGGTTGCTGTTCCAGCTTCCTGAAATGATAACAATTATCCTCTGTTGCAAATGGAAATAAAATAGAAATGGTGCTAAAATATGGACTGAATAATAATGATTTATCAGTTTTATCAATCATAGACACATTGAAGTGGGCACTACATAAAATTGCATTTTTGGCATTTTTACTGGGGAGCTCCTGCCACCTGGAAACAGTCCACAAAGTATGCCATCTTTCTGGCTCTTTCTCTATACTCGGAAACCTGATGATAAGAAAACTAGGTAATCAAATTATTAAACAAACATACAGGTTAAGATTTGCGGTTTTATCGTCAGTTATAGTTAGGGAAAATTTTTATTGACAAAGAAAAAATTGAAAAATTGACTTTCAACCTTTTAGAAAAATACACCTTTGATGTTCAGGATGTTTTTTGCGTTTTAAAACATTCTTATCAACTAACAGAAGCTTACTTTATTGAACAAAACCTGCTCTAGTGATAATGATAAGGATTGAAGTTACTAATAAAGTTTGTTCCATGTAACTGGCACTCCTGATCTATGAGAACAGTGACTGTTGTTATTAGAATTTAGCAGCACCAGTACTGACCTACTTTGTCTCCAACACCAGCCAAGATGAATCAACCAGCAATACAAATTAATTCTAGTAAAAACAGTCAACGATAGTGATGTGTAAAATAATAAAAATCAGGTAAAGATCCACTAAAGACTGGCTGTGAGTAGTAACAGAAGCAAGCTACTAACCAGCTATTAGCAAGCTTCTTCTAAACAGCTACTGCTGTACTAGTGCTACTAATGCAGGAATAAAACACTAAAATTAGCTGTGAAATGGTATTTCATTAACTCTCCGTGTTTTAAGGTTGTCGTAGTAGTAACAATTAATGACAAAACACTGATTTCCAGCAGATAAATGAGTTTTTTTCTTGTGATAACTATAATCCGCCTTTTCACTAAGTGTAGCCAGAAGCCTATGTAGCAGTAACTAAGATGGCGCTGAAATCGTTGCACGGAAGTTCATTGGTTCATTAGATAGGCTAATGCCATTCCAGGGGTAGTAAAATTCAGTGCTTAAACTATACAAAGTTCGCTGCTGCGCATCGGATCTGGAAATACCAATCGAGGGAGTTATTGCGGGGATTCCCCTTGCAAAATTCTTGAATAGCCACATCTCTGTAAAGTTACGGAAGCGTGAATGTAGCGCGCCTACTCGGTAACTTACAAAAGCACTGGGCAATAGACGTGATTACTGCTGCTACTGCAAGCAGTCTAAGTGCTGCGATTCTGCTAGCCAGAGAGCTTGACGCTTTTTGCTAGTCTCACGAAAATCTTCTGCGCAAGAAACTTGCATATTTTGGCCGTCTTTCGTAAGCAAAGTTTGCACAAAGACAGTAAGCATAAAATATATTCATATACCGAAAGTTTGGTTTGCTTTCAGTTTTTGGTGTGTTTATTGGATGTTAAGTTTCCATTTCATAGCAAGTGTTTTTTGTATAATTACTTTGAAGCTTACCGTTCTACCAATGATCTGGCTTGTATTAGCCTACTGGGTTATCCGATAGCAAGTAGACAACATTAGTTAAATCATTATAGTACATTAGATGTCAAGTTATATGTTGGAAGATTTTAATGGCTTCTTGAGTAGGAAGCTCAGATCAGTTATAAGAATATAGCTACAATTGGTAGAAAGGCAGTATATTTGGATTAAAATGATTTTAACGAAATGATGATTTGAAAAACCTTTAGCTATAGAAAGAACCACTGCAATTGCAATGCCTTTTCAAAAGCTATTGTACTATGCTATCAGTGATGTAGTGCTAACCTTTTTTAACCATAACTGTTAAGTTGAGATAAGTGGATGTAGGCGACCAAGAGTCGCAACGCGACTCCATCACCACTTAGTGGCTGTTGGAACAGCTGGGGGCCTAGGGTATGCTGTAAGCCCCCAGTGGGCTCCAAAGCCTACAGGGCTTTACAACCATGTATATGATATGAAAAATGAGCACATCAGTAGTAATAAATAAGTTGAGAAAATAATAAAAATCAATACCTTTGACCTTTGTCCTTCAGTGCAAATGCTGACTGCCATTGGTTTGCTGTAATCTAATCTTAGCCTTTGTTGTAGACAACCAATTAGGATCACAATCTTGTCATGTTACATGATCATTACATCACAGTAATGTACTGTATGCTGCTTTTATATTGAACTACCCTAGGACACTTATATTTCGCTAGTATTTAGTTTCGTGAGTAGCTCACAGAGTAAAATTTCGAAGCAACTTAATTTCGCAGCTCTGATGAGTGCGAAAATATAGTGATGTGAAAATAAATGCAGTGGAACAAACATAATTATATTCCTCAGGTTCGGTTCACCGATAAAAAAAATTTCAATTTGCGACTAGTTTGTAATTGTGAACCGCAGGTAGAATGGTGTGGGCAAGGTCGATAATGCAATTTGATCGCTTGCTGCCATTTGTTTATTGGACTATCAACAGGCCAGTTTTCGCTGGGGCAGCTGGCCGGCTGAGCCGCCCCAACTTTTTGGGAATTTTTTACGGTAAGTACAGTCCAACTCGGAAAACTCGCCCTCAGATAAAATGTAACATTTCATCTCAAACGCAAGGTCGACTCAAACGGATTTGTTTGGTCAGTTCCAACGCAATGATAAATTCCTTCAGATAACTCGACCTCAACATCCTTTATTCGAAAAGTTATTTGCCCAACGGCCATGGACGCGGTTTTTATCGCTGTAGAATGTCACTTCATTCCAAGCCATAGAGACAAACATCAACTTCTAGTAGTTCTTAGGCATCATTATTATCATCATCAGAGGCAAAATATTTTTATTAACGACTTTTATAAAGGTTTGCAAAAGATTAAGTTTTATCAATCACCCGCTTGGCCGTGTCCCATCGAAAGCGTAAAAGCCTCCGAATGAACTTACAATAAAATCCGCAAAATTGATCTTTGTTAAAACGCTCAAAAGGAAAAGATGTTTTTTTTCTGAGCGTATTAACTGCGGTCATGTTTTGCCTATTTTAATTTAAAAATGTCTCGTCAGTCACATCACTTAAAACAAAACAAATCTAAAAAAATTACAAGTTATTGAAGAGGTGTCAGTGGTGAATCCAAACCTTTCCAGAACCATGCTGCTTGTGTAGTACTGCGAGTGTCAGTGCATGTGTCTTATTTTCTTTCAACACATGGTGCTCACTGCATTGATTGATGTCCCCAGCAAACGATAACGCTAACTAATGCATGTGCATTGACATCAAATTCCTATCATTATAAATCATTCCTAATGGGAAAATAATCCTAAATAATTGCAAAATAATAACGTAATAAATTTTGACAGTCAAATTATTTTGTCGGTTTATATTTTAACGATGCTATAGTGGTCGTTAAAAACGTTAAAATAAATGTCGTTATAAAATTCAATTATACAGTATTAATGAACAAAGCTATTTAGTTTCGCTTTTTCGCTCGTTTGTTATGATAGTTTAGTTTCGCACATGAAACTTTCGCGAGAGGATGACACCGCGAAAACGCGAAAGTTAGATGCCGCGAATACATAAGTGTCCTAGGGTAGCTGCATTACCCGTGTTTGGGAACAGATTTACGTAAAGCAATAGTTTTATTGAGAGTTGTCTTTCATATTGTGAAACAAGTCCAAATATGCAATCTACTGAAATTTTTGTGCTGATCAGACTGTATACACAATTGCAGTTGTACATGTCAATAATGTTGGAGAGGCTAATGGAAATATGCAATGTGTTCTACAGCTAGTCTACAAGCTAGTCTGCATCAGTCTCGAACCACTCAAGACGGAGTTGTCCTAATTTTGTACACAGAACTGATAATGAAATTGACATTGCTAGGCAAACGGAACTGAAGTTCTTCAAACTGGCAGTATTGAAAAGTTTTACATATTTTAAGAAATTCTAGAAAATATTTTGCTATTGCACTGCTAAGCTATCGCCAGCATTTATTGAATTGAGACTTCTACATGCTTAAAACACTAATCATGACTCACCAGTTCTTTGTCTGAAGCCTGTGTTTTGACATGGTATATACAAACTGTGCAGCAGTAATGTGGCTGTGTTGATAAAATTTATTATCAATAAAATGTACTATATAAACTACATATATGGCCTCGCGCCTTTCCAACATAAGGCATTACATCTGGAGCATTTTTGGACATTCGTCCCATAGAAAAATTTGGCCCTATACTGTGTTGCAGGACAGTAGTCAAGTGCAAAGTTTTCTGCCCATACACGGTGTCTGGTAGCAGCTGCTGTAGTTAGTGCAACTTGCTGTTGTCGCCGTTTCATCTGCTCTGAAAATTCAGCTCGCCGAGCAGCTGTTGTAGCTAGTGCATCATGTTCTTATCACCGCTGCATCTGCTCGGGGGTTTCTGCATGTCTGGTCACCGTAGCGGCTGCTCTGAGCCGTTTGAGTCGCTGCTGGGTCGGCTCAGCAATCTCTGGATTTCTGGCAGTTGCAGCATCTATTCTGGCCTGCTCTCGATGTACCTGCGTTTGTTTAGCGGTTTCTGCTCTTCTAGCAGCTGCTATTCTCTTTCGTTGTGGTCATAGCTGTGTTTGCTCTGCAGTTTCTGCACTTCTAGCAGCTGCAGTAGCAGTTCTGTTTCGTTGTGGGCGTAGCTCCGTTTGCTCTGCAGTTTCTGCTCGTCTAGCTGCTGCTTTGCGAACTCGGTCTCTTTCTCTACGGAAATCAATCTGCTGTTGCGTTTGAGCAGTAGGCTTTTTGGGAGACATTGTACTGTTTCAAGCGTTTCTAAAAGTGAATGAGATGGTGTGCTTTTTTGTAATATTTGCTTCTCGCTTTCTTCTCATCTTCGCCTATCGCAACGCTCGGAGTGCCCCTGCAAGTTCTGTAGAAGCTGTAGTTCTGTGGTACTCGTATCTGAAAAACAAGTAAAAGTAAGTCAGCTGCGGAAGGAAATGAACATGCTTACTATCACGAACGGTTGCAAATCCAACGTTTAAAGTAGTGGAGGTGTGGCAATTCATAGACAATAGAACATTGAATAAAAGTCCTAACCTTTTCGATGTAGAAATTTAGTAGGTAAAATGCAGTGGCAGTACCCGTGCAAGTTCTGTAGTAGCTGTAGTTCTGTGGTACTCGTAGCGGAAAAAAAAGTTAAAGTAACTCAGCTGCGGAAGGAAATGAACATGTTTACTATCATGAACAGTAGCAAATCCAACGTTTTCAACCCTTTCACTGAAGTAGACTCATTTATGTGTTTTTTATGGTCGACCGCTGTAGACACATTTTGCCACTTTCTCAGCAATTGCTAGTAACTGAATTTTATTATTCAGTGATAACATAACCAACAATCTTTAAGACTTTTATGGTAGTGACAGTGTTGTTCAAAGATTTCTATATAAACTTGGCCTAAAATTTAATTTTAAATCTTTGTTTGAGAATTTCTAACTTAAAAACAACCATTTTTTGTGTAAGTTTTGAAAATGCCACAGAGTTAGAAAACAATTACTTATGTTCATGACATTATAGCCGATTCAGATTTTTGTGATTACACAGATAATTAAAATGTACAAAGTATAGATACAATGAATTTTTTGCACAGCAGTGCTTGTTAACATGTTGGCAAAATGAAATATATAACCAAAACAATCGTTTTAGATGGAGTTTCAAATTGAAAAAAATTATCATGAAGCAATATCGGCAAAATGGCTGGCAGTAGGCCAATAGCTAAAGTGAAAGGGTTATGTAATAGAAGTGTGGCAATTAATAGACAATACTACATTGAATACGAAGTACTTACCTTTTTGATGTGGAAATTTAGTAGTTGATTATTGGTAGCTGTGACTCTGTGGTACTCGTAGCTGGAAAAAAAACTAGTAACTCAGCTTCTGAAGAAAATGAACATGTCCCACTATCACGAACAGTGGCAAATCCAACGTTATTAAGTAGTTGAGGTGCGGCAATTCATAGACAATCCACTACAACAATGAATGAGAACTACTTACCTTTTTGAAGTAGAAATTTAGTAGGTAAAACGCAGTAGCAGTATTCGTGCAAGTTTTGTAGTAGCTGTAGTTCTGTAGCACTCGTAGCTGAAATAAGTAAAAGTAACTCGGCTGCGGAAGAAAATGAGCATGTTTACTATCACAAACCGTAACAAATCCAACATTTTAAACCCTTTTACTGATGGCCATTGAATGTCGACTATAATGACATTGGAGTACTTGAATCAATGAAATAGAGCTATAATTTACATTGAGAATTGGCAGTCTAAAAATTGTTAACCCTAACTATAGGTATACTTAAAAAACACAATTTTTCTAACCATAACTTAGTTAGGGAGAGTTTGGGTAACACTATATCTCTGTATGCTATATTAGTGTTTATAATTACCTATGGATGCTGTTGTGTTTGTAGCTTGAAAGTATATAGCTGACCAACCCCCAGTGTTAACAGATTAATTTGAGGTTCACATCGGAGTCACCTTTTTCTAAATTCGTTGAAACATGCGGCGACTATTTCTGATTTCTTGCATATTGGAGGTAATGTTTATGACGCTTATAATAATAACTAACTAATATAACATCCCTCCTTTTATCATAGAAGTCTGGAAACTAATAACAGTTAACTAAGTAGCCATACCATGGGCTTAATGGTGAAACGTAAATGTAACCTGCATGAAATCATCGGCAGGTGTGATGGTCAATGGATTAGTCCATGTCAAAGTTTTTGTACCATACAAAAAGTAACTTTTATTGGTATGAATACTCTTGCGTGGTGTAGCCAATATTGTTTAGTCTAAATCAGGCAGCTGTGTGCCTGACTTGACTGACCGCGAAGGCTGAGTGTCTGTGTCATCAATGATCGCTTGTACGTTTCCTGTTGTCGTGTTTTGCTTAAGATGAACTCTATTTCTTATGACTAATGAGGTACCATTGTCAACAATATACAACCTTGGTACACCATGAGAAGCCACTATTTGTCCGCGTGTCCACTCATCTTCCTTGTTGGCTCACATCAGCACCTTTTCATCATCATGTAGTGATTGTAGTGGTTTTGACTAGCCTGGCGAGAAAGCAAAGGGTATTTAGCTTGAAAGACCACCGGTGGGAGTTTCCCCTCAGTCATTGGCAGTGGTCCTCAAATATTTCTGCTGAATAAAATCTCTGCAGGGCTGTGTAGAAGTCCAGACACTGGAGTCTGACAGTAAGCCAGAAGAGCTGCATAAACATCACTATTAGAGCTTTCTGCCTTCTTCAAGAATTGCTTCATGGTCTGCACATATTTTTCTGCCATACCGTTTGATCTTGGATAGTGGAGGCTAAATGTTGTTATAATGAAGCCCCATTCCTTGGCAAACTCATTCCTGATGTGACTGCTGAATGGCATGTTATCAGCAACTATGTCCATCGGCGCACCATGCACAGCAAACATATGTATATGGATATTGTATGTACCATTACAACATCTTCTATATCACCCTCTTCATTGGCAATGTACGCTCTCGATAGGGTGTCCGCTAAATGTAAGTACTAAGCACATAAGTTATATGGCTCACATTGTATTTCATAAGCCTGAGCAGTAGTTTCTGTAGACGGGGCGAATCCTTGTGAAGAGCTTTCTTTACAGTTGTTACTAGTGGGTTGTGGTCTGTCTTGACATCAACAGGTCGACCATAGACCCAGTTGTGAAATTTCTCAAATCCAAACACTATTGCAAGCAACTCCTTGTCAATTTGTAGATAGCTTTGTTCCGTTTCTGAAAGTGACCTTGATGCATAGGCCACGGGGTGACCTTCTTGAAAAAGTATTGCTCTTAAACCGGCTTGAGATGAATTTACCTGCACAGTGGTGTTCTTCTTTGCATCAAAGAATTGTAAAACTGGAGAGCTTACTAGGAGATCCATTATTTTGGTCATAGCTTCATCATGCTTGGTGTTCCAGTACCATTCTGAGTCAGCTTTCAGCAGATTTTTAAGTAGTTCTGTTACCAGAAACATGTTAAGTATGAAGCATCTTAAATACTTGAGTGATCCTAATAACCTTTAGATACCCAACCGATCTGTTTAGTTTGGCATGGAGGTGGTTGATTCCACATTGTCTGGATCAGGCTTGAGGCCATCGGCAGATATAATCTGTCCAAGGTATTTGACCTTGGACAATTGACCTTGAACTTGACCATTTGACCTTGGATTTTGTGTTTGTCGAATTTGACGCAGTATTCATGTGCTCTTTCTAGTAGTTTCCTAAAGTTTTGGTCATGCTCAGTTTTATCTTTACGGGCAACTATCAGATCATCAAAGTAAATAGCCACATTTAGGTCACCAAATATCTCCTCCACTCGCTTCTGGAACACTTCTGCAGCTGAGTTAACACCAAATGGAAGTCTGTTGAATGCATAGCGACCAAAGAGAGTGTTGAAAGTGGTCAATAGTCAAATTTCCTTGTCAAGTGGTACATGCCAATAGCCATGTTTCATGTCAACTACAGTATAAACACTCATGCCGGCCAACCTATGCACAATATCTTCAAGTATGGGAATGTGGTGTCTTTCTTTTAGTATGTCTTTGTTTCATTCTCGGGTGGTCAAGACAAATCTTTGGGTTTCCATTCTTCTTTTCAACAACCACCATGCTGTTTACCCATTTGGTGGGTTTGTCTACCTTAGATATGATACCATCAGCTTCCATTTTCTGCAGCACCTTCTTCACCTCATCAGTCATGGCCAATGGTATTCGACATGGAGCATTGATAACAGGATTGACATCTTTATCAACTACAATGTGATGTTCTTTTTCAAGACAGCCAATGCCCTCAAAGCAATCAGTGAACCCATCTAGTATACTTTAGACAGTCATATCACCAATATGTTTCACCAGGTTGAATTCTCGACTGGCTGATAGTTGAAGAACAAGTTCACAATCCGAGTGAATTACTTCAAACCATACATTGCCAAGAGTTACGCTAGTTTTACCTGTGTTCTTGATCCTATGTTGACTATATGATCTGAGCCTATTGGTCGAGGGAACTAGCTCTAGGCAGAGTGATTTAGCTACACTCAGTAGCAGCACATTACCTTGTGCTTTTGTCTCAATTTTAAAAGTTACCTCTCGTCGGTTCTGGTTGCTCCCTATTTTGTATGTCTTATACCAGCCATCGCAACTGTCTTCGTCGCCAACTAAACCAACGAACAGATCATTCATGATTGATTCGTTAGAGTCCACTTGCAAAGGGTTCACTTTTAAGGCAGGGCAGGCAGCTCGGAAGTGATTTTTTTCTCTTGCAGTGATTGCATGCTTTACTTCATGCAGGGTATTTACATCGAGCATAGTCAAATGTACAAAATTTTCACTTGATCTTCACTGCTGACGAAGCTTGGGATTGAGATGGCTGCTTCATTGATGGCTGATCTTTATCAGCTATTACACTGACTGTTTGACCAGTAGATATGGTTTCCAACTGAGATTTGGTTACTTCACTAGCACTTATCAGTTCGATAGCACGATTGAGCGTTATCTGGTTGTCTTGGAGTAGCTTATCTTTCAATCTTTGATTGGTGATACCAAAGGAACATCGACATAGCATCATCATATCTTTATTCTCACCAAATTCACATTTCAATGTGAATCCTCAATGTCATGTGAGGATTCACATTTCAATGTGAATCCTCAATGCCAACCTGTGTCCTCAATCTCTCCACAAACATGTCAATGGGCTCACCGCTCGACTGGGTGAGTGACCAAAAGCTATACCACTCATATAACTGGTTAAGCCTGGGATTAAAATAAGCTTCAAACTTGGCCAGTACATTTGGTAATCGATTCCTACACTCAACTGGTGAGTCATCTTGATCATCGAATTTGTTCTGATCTAGAATTTCAACGGCTTCTTTGCCAATACAGTGCTTTAGAATAGCTATCTGTCTCAACCAAATCGGGTTATTGGCTGCAGGATAATCACCATCCTTATCAGCTGGTGCTGCTCCAAGGTTAATAGCAGTAAGATAGTTCTCAAATCTTCTTTTCCACTTCATCCAGTTCTCATGCAAATTTCCATCTAACGATAATCCAGCAGAAGGGGCAAAGCAAGAGCATCTACAATGTCAGTAAAGCAACCGCAGTCACTTTTTAAAGAAGAATAGATGGTGACAACGACCGCTTGCAGGCGAAATGTCAACCATCGACCAGAGTCAATATCAGGGCGAGTCCTTCCAAACTTTAGACAGAGCGTTGTCGCGCTGCCACCATGTTATATTAGTGTTTATAATTACATATGGATGTTGTTGTGTCTGTAGCCTGAACACATATGACTGGTCAGCCCTATAGTCATAGATGTTAACAGATTAATTTGAGGTTCACATCGGAGTCATCTTTTCTAAATTCGTAGAAACGTGTGACGACTATTTCCGGTTTCTTGTATGTTTCGGTTTCTTAGGTAATGTTTATGATGCTTATAACAATAACTAACTAATATGACATACTATACTACTGAATGCTTGGCATTCCACGGGGGATAAAAAATGTTTTTTGCACAGAAAATTTACTTTTAATCAATATATACAATATTTACCTTTATAACTCTCTAATTAAAGTGTTAGTTTATTTCTGCACTGTGTTTATTTTTATGTACTGTGTTATTTTTTGTGTAATTCATAAGCTACTGGCTGCAGTGCCTGTTACAGCTCTAAACTAACTGGCATAGTTTTGTTGGCCATGGGAGTTTTAGTGTTAAAAGTATTATTTTCTCGGTATGGCTTTCTGCAAAATCCTTGATGAAGTGTTAAGCGTGAAACCATGAAAAATCTGCACAGCAGGTGGCTCCAAACTCACACCCAGTGTGCAGTTGGATTTTCATTCCTAATACTTTATTTCTATGTCAACATAATCTGCATCGGACTGCTGACTTTGTACATGCATGTTGTGCAATCGTTGACTAGCTGATGTTGCATTGCACAATAGTTAAATGGCTGATGTAGTATTGCGCAATCCATGGTTGAGTCATGCTATTTCTTTATTAACAAAGTTCACTTACTCAGTTATTAAGCAATATTCTATTTCTAGCAACTGACTAATAATGCTGTTTTTCTGGAAGTTACTGGAATGTTTTTAGTATATAAGGGCTGACACGCTGCTGGCTTATTTCATTCGTTATTCATTTGCAATAAAGACAACATCTAGTGAAAAGTTTTAATCTTCAAGAAGCTCCTTCAAGAATCTTCAAGAAGACCTCAAAAAGCAACAGGCTTTTCACCATTTGAACTGCTATATGGACGAACTGTTAAAGGACACATGTCAATCCTAAAACAGCTATGGTCGGGAGAGAATCAAGAAGAAGAAACTATAACTACATACAAATATGTGCTGGAACTAAGACAAAAGCTAGACGATGTGATGAATTTAGCACAATGCTCGTTAAAAAAGTTTCAGCAACGAAATAAGTTATACTTTGACAAATATGCAAAGGATAGAAAATTCCAAAATAGAAACAAGATCCTTGTTCTGTTACCTACTCACTCTAGCAAGCCGTTGATGAGGTGGAAAGGACCCTATTTTATCATTAAATCTAATCACGGTTCTAACAACTGCTTGGTTCGTATTATGGAGGGAAAAGAGAAATCCTTTCACACTAACCTGCTGAAACAATACTATGATTGAGCTGAGGATAAGGCAGATTATGCGTTGTGCACAGGATTACAAGTGCCGACCTTTCTAGCAAGAATACCTCGTCAGACAAATATGAAGACATCATTCCTACTTTAAACTGCGAATGTGCAAACGCACTCAATTATGGGGATCAACTCAGCACATCTGAGAAAGAAGAAGCATATAAAATTGTGAGCCAATTCAAGGAAGTCTTCAATGATATACCCTTGTATATCATTACCCTAGTACAAGTAAAATAGAGCATAAAATAAATCTTACGAGTGAGGAACTGATTAAACAGAGACCATATTCGGTACCATACGCCTTAAGGGAGCAGCTACAAAATGACTTCGATGAAATGGAAACTCTAGGCATCATCCAGAAACCACAGTCTCCTTATTTCGCACCAATCGTACTCGCTCCTAAGCCTGATGGATCTAAACGCATCTGTGTTGATTATCGAAGATTAAATAAAGTAACAGTGTTTGATCCTGAACCGATGGCAACAGCAGAGGGTCTATTTCTAAAATTCGAGAAAGCAAAATACTTTAGCAAAATCGATCTCTCAAAAGGTTATTGGCAGATTCTGGTGTGAAAACAAGATGTGCCAAAAACAGCATTCACTACCCATTCTGGAGTGTACAAGTTCCTCAAAATGCCTTTCGGAATGATGAATTCAGGTGTGACTTTTGTAAGGGCAATGAGAAAGCTGTTATACGGGCTCAAGAATGTGGAGAATTACATTGACAATATTTTAGTTTACACTGAAACATTGGAGGAGCATAAGCTTGCTTTGATACAACTATTCTCAAAATTGAAAGGGGAGAAATTCACAGTAAAGCCGTCTAAATGCGTCATTGCTTCTTCCAAGTTAGACTTCATAGGTCATCACATATCTTCTGGGGAACCAACTCCCACTAAGCAGAACGTGAAAAAATCAGAAGGCAGCATTGACCTAAAACAAAAAAGCAAATTCGTTCGTTTCTCGGATTGATCGCCTATTATAGATCTTTCATTCCTAATTACTCGACGATAGCAGCTCCTCTTACTGACACTACTCGCAAGGGAATGCCAAGCGTTGTAATTTGGAAAACGCCGCAAGAAAAATCTTTCAACTCTCTCATGCATGCCATTCTGACTGCACCAGTATTTAAGTTGCCAGAACCGGTTAAGATATTTATTTTGAAAACAGATGCATCAGAGCTAGGCCTAGGCGCTGTCTTCATGCAGGAGTATGAGGGAATTTGTCACCTTGTTAGCTATGCAATTAGAAAGCTTTTACCACGAGAAACCCGATACGCCACTATTGAGAAAGAATATATGGCGATAGTTTGGGCTATCAAAAAGTTTGAACTTTATCTGAGCGGATGTGAGTTTGTCCTACAGACTGATCATCACCCTCGAGCCTACATGAATAGCGCAAAGTTTGACAACAAACGTATCATGAGAGGTGCGATGGCAATACAGGAACATTGGATGCGAATTCAATATATCAGAGGAAAGGATAACATTGGAGCCGATTTCATGAGCCGCATGTGTGCAGATTATGATTATGAAGGATTTCCAATTCTAGAGAAATCTTCTTAAAAAGGGGATGTCAATATAGCCTGCATCAGACTGTTAACTTTGTACATGCATGATGCGCAATCATTGAATAACTAATGTTGCATTGCGCAATAATTAAATGGCTGATGTAGTATTGCGCAATCCATGGTTGAGCCATGCTATTTCCTTATTAACACAGTTCACTTACTCAGGTATTACGCAATATTCTATTTTTTAGCAACTGACTAATAATGCTGTTTTTCTGGAAATCACTGGAATAATGTTTTTAGTATATAAGGGCTGACATGCTGCTGGCGTATTTCATTCGTTATTCATTTGCAATAAAGACAACATCTAGTGAAAAGTTTGAATCTTTTCTTGATAGACCCATACAAGGGGTTGTATATAAAAACTCGGGGTGTCACCACATCTACTGTGTGACACTCTACAACTGGACATGCGGACAGACGGAATACAGACAAACATTGAGATTTACATATAAATTTGCTGGAATTTTTGATGAATCATCAGTAGGTAGATGCTACTCAATGTAGCCAATATAAATATTTTCTCATATATTATGTTACTATCAATGTTGGCTGGAAAAGCTGGATCTGAATTCCGCAATCCCAGCGCTAGTAAAAAAACTTGGTCATCCAGTCTGAATGTGTCTTTAAATTCATGTAATACAAAAGATTTAGAATCCTTATATACAATGACTAGTTGAATGCACGGGTAATAAAAGTCTTTGCACAGAAAATTTATTTTTATTTGACGTCTAACAACAGTTACCATTCTAACTTTTAAACTTCATATCATGAAGAAAATGTTTTGTGCAGGTCAAATAAATTGAGAGAAAAATAAAACAACTATAAAGATTTTAAAACTTTGTCAAACAACTGTAACTTTTAAACTTCATATCATGAGAAAAGTGTTTTGTGCAGGTCAAATAAATTAAGAAATGAAATTAAACAGGTATGAAAGTGTTTAGATGTAAATGTGAAATAATTAGCAAGTAATAGCTAAATTAACTAGGTTTTGTTACGATTACAATAAAATATGATTTGGTAATGATACAATTAATACGAACTGAAGAAACAAAATAAAAATCCTGAATACAGTGTACCCTCGAGATACGATTACCCAGGATATACGATTTTTTCACCTTACGAAGTCAAACATTGTGAGATCTTCACCTCGCTATACGAATTCTATTTCACCATACGATTGTGAGAAAAGTTTCGCCCGAGTTAAAATTTGGCAGTCGGTGTGCTCATAACGCACGTCGAAATAAAAAAAGACACCGAAACATAGTGTCCGAAAACATTTTCAGAACGTTTAGAAGAGACACGATGATCGACTTCTCCCATGTCAGAATTACGCGTGGAAAATTTTGTGTAAAATACTCAAGGCAGTGGAAATATTCATTTGTAGTGTTATAATATATTTTACTATAAACTTTTAGTCAGCATACGTATATAACTACGAGTATCTACATTTAATTCGTTAGTTATGAAATCTGAGACTGATACAAAATGAAAGAAAAATGATTTTTATGTCAACAAAGTTGGATGTCGTAAATAAGAAGAAGGCTCCCGTATTATTAACATTGTCAAGGAATATGATTGCAACCAATCAGCATTTGCAATTATTATTAAAATAAGAACTTCATTAAAGCAAGCACAAGAAGTAGCTTACGACTGAAGATTTGAAGGAGTTAGAAGGCCATGCACGCGATCAGCATTCAAAAGGAGCAACCAATTAGTAAGGGCGAGGAGGTAGAAGATACAGAAAACCCCCACATTGGCAGAAATGTTTCAAGTGTTTAATTTACTGATGTGGAATGGTACATTAAAACAATACATGTATAATATATATTATTTATCTCTTGTGTGGCACGTTTTTCATATTTTATTTGTTTCCTTTTGATTTTGTTTTATTTTCTTGTTTAACCATGTCTTTGCAGATGGGCTTGTTATCTCCTATGTGAATACAATTCATCGTATGTATGTAACTCATATAACTAGCTACTCAAGATAGTTGATGCATTCACACTACTTTCTGAAACTTGTTAAAGCCTTGTCCTCTAGTGTATAAATACGTACAAACTTTGTACGTATGGTTACATTGATTCTTGTGCACGTTTCATAGAAGAAAAACTACTGTAGCACCTTCTCTGGATCCTTCTACAAGCGTTAGCTAGCTAGCAGTTTTCTGCATTGCACCAACATTTTTTCTTTTAAATCAGAAGTAAAATTGGACAGGACTAGACAACTTTCTTTCGGCTGCTAAAAATTCCATTTCATTATGTATTAAATTAACCTTCAAGTGTACAGCAGCATAATTAACATTGATACGTTATTACCTCCTCTCTGCTTTATTCGCTACATGTACCAGCTAAAGTCACGTTACTCCAAAGGTATGTACGTCCTGTTTAATAGTAAATAAAATTTCATTTTTCTTTTCGGTAGCCATTAAATGGTCAAGTGTGTGAAAGGCCGTTATCGATAACTGCATCGCTCGGCCTTTCTTATTGAATTCTGGTTGAAAAAGGTTTCAACCAGACACGCTAAATTTTATAATGAAAGTGAAGACAGAAACTTATGAAGGATAAAATTTCGTGATAATAAGTTGAAATTCAGTAAACTAATTCTAAATACATATACTAAAACATAAATTAACATACTATTTTGTTACTAATTTTCAATATGTACCGCATTTTTATAAAATTTTGGACGATTTTTACCTTGCATTTTTCCATTGTATAATTACAATGGTTTCTATACCCCGACATACGATTTTTCCACTATACCATGCCAGTCTTGGAACAGATTAACATCGTATCTCGAGGGTGCCCTGTATGTTGAATTAATAATAACAATCTTTACATAAAAGTGTGTGCGCGAGCGTGTGTTTGTATGTATGTGTGCATGCGTTTGTTTGTGTGTGTTTCTGTGTGCGTGTTTGTACGTGTGTGTTTGTGTGTGTGTGTCGTTTGTGTGTGTATGATTGTGGGTGTTTGTGCATGCGTGTTTGTGCGTGCTTGTTTGTGCGTGTGTGTTGGTGCGTGCGCGTGTTTGTGCGCGTGTTTGTGTGTGTAAAGAAAATTACCGTTCCAGCAGAAGCTATCCATCAAAGCTTTGAATACAACCATACTGGTACCTCTCGATACTGATATAAATGTGAAAATGAGATATCGTTCTGTCTTTGTTTTTTAAACGGAGAAAGAATGTAGAGGCTCTTCTTACAGAGCTAATTCAATTGTCCACGTGAAAAGAATTGGCCTTGACCGCGATATAGCAATAGAACCTTGCGAAAAACTAAAAGTAGAAATTCGAGAAAACACGAAAAAGCATCATATTTCATAGAGTTAAAAATTTTAATTAATAGGTCATTTTAAGTATACAATCGAGAAGAGAGCATACGGTATATGATAAGAGTTATAGATTGCTAAGTCTGTATAGCTCAGTGGTTAAATTCATTGTTTTGAAGCTTGCGCTTGCAATTACGGTGAGTTCAAATCCAGTGAGCTTTTCATTCCAAGATTTTAATAACTATAACTGGACAGTCAGACATCTGAACTGATAATGACGACAAATTCTGAGATTTATATATATAGATATGTACTGTCATCCCTGAACTTACAAAGTTAATGTTTTCAATATCTGTTTTGCAAACCTAAGCTGTTGTATCTTACAGGAAACATTCCTCCAAAGAAACATCTGAAGCTACAGTACCGAGACACTGCGTGTTAAATACAGGGAAAGAATTATTTTACGGACCTCACTAGAACATTCTATGAGGTAGGATTTATGTTTTGTGTCTAATTATAATTTTCTGCAATATGTTTTTATTCCATTTCGAACTGATGTTTAGAAAATATTTTTCTATGTTTTTGTTTTGTTTGGCGATTTTATGCATGAACTTATTTTTCTAAGCACAGTTCCCCCTTAAAACCTCTAATTGAACGCCACCTCTATTTGAATGCCACCTCTATTTGACAGCCACTACTGGAAAAGGGTTGAAAAATAGAGCGCCACCCTATATTTGAACACCACCTCCATTTGACCACCACTTTGACTATCTTTGATCTTTATCAACCCAAAATATCAAGTGATTCATAGAAAAGTGTCCACAAAATCATATTTATAATGAATCGTTGACATCAATAACAATCAATTTTTTCATTGCCCAGCTCTAAAAATCTTTTGCTTTTTTTAGTTAAAACTTTGAAAGCAACACCATAGAAATAATAAATAAGTGTCTCAGGCTAATGGTTGCTTTTTGTTTACGCGGTCTTGATACTTCAAAGTACATATATGAAATTGCATGTATATGAAAGTACACATATTACATTTACAATGATAGATGAACTTTGAAAGCAACACCATAGAAATAATTGATAACTGTATCAGGGTAATAGTAGCTTTTTGTTTAACGCGGTCTTGATACTTAGAAGTACATGTACGCGTGTATGAAAAATGGTTTGCAAGTTTTGGTCCAAAGGTTACGTTTAGCGAGCAAAACCTTTATGCGTTGCATTTGCGTTAAACGTGTAAAAGTTTCGCTCTGCCAAAAAATTGACTAGTTCAGCAGTGCAGAAGAAGAGTTGAGGTCAGATGACGTTGTGGAAGGTATTGGACAACTAGAAGATGTTCGTTCCATCAAAGGCAACAATCAGAACGCAGCTATTCTAGCAAATATTGTTGTTTTAAAAGCGTTATTTTTTGTTCCTGCATGAATTATTAGTGTAGTTTGTTTATGTCACTTGTTCATGAATATATTTGTATTATTTGTTAGATTATCTTTATATAACTTATAAAATTGTACGTTTATATCATATTATTTGATAGCATCATTGCGGTAATCTAATCATACAATTGATCAATACTCGTAACTCCTCTTCCACTGCACATTAAAAGCTTGTTTTGGCTGCAAATTTTAGAAAACATATCAATGAGTGCAATGAGCTTTTATGCAACATTGATAAATATAAAATAAAAATATGTCTCTAAATTTAGAGTGTAATAAAAATTGAAAGCTCTAACAAATTGCAAAACAATACACAGGTTATAATATCATTGCAGGTTAATTGCAAGCAATAGATATCAACTCGTAGAGATATTTCTCGGTTTCTCATTGCATATTGATGAAGAGATCTTTGACAAGTTGGAGGTAAGTTATCACATTTGTTGCATCCAAAAGGTAAAATATCGCTTCACCGGAAAAAGAGGGCAAAATATAGGCAACATTCGTTTTGCCCGAAAAAGAACTAAATTTATCTTACCAAAATTCTGACGAGCCATTTGACAAATACACTGCTAGCCTCTTTGAACGTCGCCTCCAATTGACTGTCACTACAGAGGAAGGCTTAAAAATAAAGCCCTTTTAGCAATGGTTCTTTTTGTTTCTAAGCAAAATAGTGTAAAGGGCACCAGCGAAATAGACCTTGACACTTGCAAAATTTAACTAATTTTACAACTGTAACAAAATTGAATTTATATACGGTCTGTTAGCATAGGGTGAAGTGAATTTAGAAAAGCTAGGAAAATGACTTTAGCTCTCTTGGTTTATTGCCAAGTTATTCGCAGTATGATGAGAAGGGCACACAGAACCAGTTTTTTAAGGCTGTGAAAGGGTTGTCATAAGAGGGTTAGAAAAAATCATGAGTTTAAAAAATGGGATGTTTTTGGATTTCAATTGATTTTTTAATTTAAATGGATTTTTTTAATGTCAATTGATTTTTTGAATTTATTGATTATTTTGATAAATTTGATTTTTTCGTTGCCAAGAGGCTGTACCACGAAAAAATACTTTTTGTGCACCCTGGTCATTATATCCTATAAGGACATTATAATCGCACTTTCGCTTGATCTGAGAATTTTAATGGCGGTCAGGTTTTGTCCATTTTAATCTTGAAACATGTTGGCAGTCAGGTCACTTCAAACAACAAAAACAATAGCAAATGATAGAAAAATACTGATACTTCCGGGTTAACTTGGGATTGGTTGGATGTTATTTGTCAGTTGAGAATGTGATTAAAACTGCCAATTCAAATGGGCCAAGATCAACCCGTATCATACAAACTGGCTGTTATTGTTCCAACTTTCACAGTTATGCTTTTGCTCTCAGGAATAACAAGGAATTTGATTACCGATCTTTATTATCTTTATTATCGATATTAAATAATCTTTAGAGTTAGATGACTGTTTTTGTAACATATGTTCAACCTGTTCAACCAAAATCAAGTCTACGAGACCCAATCTCAATGAGAGATTCGTGGAATTCAAACCAACGCAAAGGCTGGTTCACACTATATCACCGTATCTCATTGTTTACTTCAGTGATCATCAATGATAACAATATTCACAATATCACAAACCCATCCGTGTTTGCATCAGGAGATACTCCGTGATGTGGTGTTATCATTTTTCTTTTTAAATTTTCGCGAAGAAACATATTCATTTTTGCACGTTGAAATCAAAAAACTAGGACCGCAGCGACTATCATAATCAAAAATAAATAAATCACTCTATCAGCGACCGTGAATTACTATCGCTGAAAGGGTTCACATTTTGCATGCAGTCATTGATGATTGGCGAAACTTTGGGGAAGTTTGACAACTGCAAACTTTTTTGATGTGTCCGCATTGTCCGACAGGAAAACGCCGACATGCGGCGATATAGTGTGAACCAGCCTTTGGCCTAGGCTGACAAGCGCTGGATAGGAATGTCTGCTTAGCTTGTCAGATAAAAGTAGTTGGCCATTCAGCTGTCAATCAGACTCATACCGTAGTATATGAATACGTGACAATTTTGCGCTGCTTTGATGAACAAATGCATGAATGATATTGGTGGCTCTACGAGGGTCAGTCAATAAGTAGTGAATTTTTGTCATAACATTTTATTACAATAAGATGGAGCTTTACATTTTTATTCACTTTTCAACATGGTCTCCTTTCTTTTTCTGTACAATTGCTCCACCTTCCTGCAAGTTTCTCATTTCCTGCAGAATGAAATTCTGCCGGCTGGATTCTAAACCATTTACACACTGCTTCAATGATGCCTGTAACAGTAGTGAAATGCTTGTCTCTCATGTGGTTCTTTAATGGTCCAAAAATATGTAAATCGCTTGGTGTTAGCTCTGCATACTGATCATACAGCTCTTGCCTCACTGTTCTTTTGTTTCACTTTTTATAACACCTGGTTTTACACCTTCAACTATCAAAAATCCTATAACAGTTTTTGCTCTATGTGTGAGCATGTTTTTAGCTTGACGACCATTTTCAATATAGGTGATATGAAAGTTTAATTGCTAAATGTTGAATTTTTGGGTATGTGATGACAATTCCTGTTCATAAAGTACGGAACATATTAAATTACCCGATAAAATAGAATGAAAGCTATGACAAAATTTCTACTACAGTGCACCCTTAAGATATGATGTTGATCCGTTCTAGGGTTGGCATCGTATGGTGAAAAATTCGTATGTAGGGGTATCGAGACCATTGTAATTATACAATGCAAACATCCCCTGGTAAAAATTGTCAAAATCTTATACAAATGCTGTACATATTGAAAATTAGCAACATACCCTACAGGATGAATTTATTCGCGGAGTTAAGTTTTGCACCAATTGCCTCTTTCATGCACATTCGCGGACTAATTTATTTTCGGGTGAACATAACCACTCTCTATTAAGAGTTAACTCTATTGCGGCTAGCAATAGAGTTAATCTTTCGCAATCGCACCTCGTGTTTCGGTTTCTATTTAGCTTACAACTACGAGTCGATCATGCTGAGCTATAAATTTCTTGCTGTGTTCAGAGGTTTTCACGAATATTCATCAATTTGGAGGCTTTTGATGAACCAAAAATTTGTGGTGAGTAATGAGTTCTTTTTTAGAACCATTTACTAAATTAATAGTTAAATTTTACTTTGGTTCTTTGGTAAAACACAATATTTATTTTTTCCATCCCTATCGTTTCGTTATTTGTTTTAGTGTGAGAGAGAGATTTTTCATCATACACGGAGGCATAATGACTGCAAGGGTGGTTGATGTCATTCCTAGAAGATCACCAATCATTCAGGAGGTCTTGAAATTGAGGTAGAAGTGACCACAGCTGCTAAGGAGGAGAATATATCTGTTTTAAAAAGGAACAAAAACGCCTTTACGAGCACAAATTTTTTGGCCAACCGGCAGAACTTTGCAATAGTAAGCCATAAGGAGAGTTTTGATGATAACCTCCTTACCAGCCATGTAGTAGGAAGAGAATCGCCTTTAACATCTACCCAAAACAGTGACAGCGATATAGAGCTGCTATTACCAAAATAACTAGTCAGAGAGCACCATTACACGCTAGTATTTACTTATAAAAAGTATCAGTTTAATTTTATTGCCGGACTGTATGGGCCAAACTGTTTTTACTTACTCCATTCATTGTTTGTAAAATTTTATTTGTATTTGAAACATTCTATTTGTACACTCAAGTTTGTAATAAACTATACTATATCTATAGATGAAATAGAATATATAATATACTCATTTTTGCTGCAGCGATATCAAGGAGTTGTTGTTGATGAAGGGGTCTAGGTTGACTGGTTGCTTCTCTGCCAATATTTTTGCCTTGATGAATATTACTACTTGTCTCTAGTTTTCGTAATCAGAGTGGGTTGTTTCATTCTCAATCTGCAGTAAACACAAAAAATAAAAGATATTAATAGGTGTTAAGGAAGTACAAAAGCAATAGCTGAAGTATTTAATTAAAGCGATCAGTTTTTAAACAAAAGAATTAACTAACGCAGTTAATTATGGAAAAACGTATCTGCCCTGCAAATCAAATACATACCATAATGTCCCGATCAGAATCATTATCGTCCTCAACTTCGGTATTAGAGGTTGATAGAGTTGATTTCAATATGAAAAGACTGCAGGAAAGATTTTTGCGATGACGACGCCATGCCGAATAACTTGTGAAAACCTGGAATATTTTTGTAAAGAAGTTTGATGCATTGGCAATGGGGTTAACTCGAAGCCCCCGGCGATGGTTTTAAAAAAGTTTTAGAACTCGGCTACGTTTAGTACTTTTGCGTAGCGGCTATTTTTGCGATGACGCCATTCTGCATATCTTGTGACAACCTTGAATAATTTTGTAAAGAAATGTGATGCAATGGCAATGGTGTTAACTCAAAGCCCCGGCGATGATTTTAAAAAGGTTTTGGAACTCAGCTACGTTTAGTATTTATGTCTAGCGGCTAGTTTTTAATTTGAGGAAGTAGTTATTTTCCCTTGTGATTAAAAATAGAACTAATTATTCGCGGAATATAATAATTCGCGGAATTGACTGTTCGCGAAATTGCGAATTTTTATATCCATCGAATATTTTCATCTTGTAGGGTAATAGTATGTTAACTTTAGTAATTATATTTACCTACAATAACTGTATTGCATTTAGTGTACTTTAATGGTTATGATCTGCAATGATATGCAAAATTATAATGTGTGTCCCGAATGCAGTAGGCCTACGTACGGTAAGGAATTCTTACCTTCAAAAGGTAAGCGTAACATGAACTTTGAATTCACTTCAAATAAGTTAAACTTGCTAAACTCACACTTAAAACTAAGTTTTAGTATGTAATTTAAACTATTTTATTGAATTTCAGTTTTTTATCACAAAATTTTATCGCTCATCAGTTTCTGTCTTCGTTTTCACTATAAAATTTAGCGTGTCTGCTTGAAACCTTTTTCAACCTAATTCAATAAGAAAGGCCGAGCGATGCAGTTATCGGAAGCGGTCTCTCGCACACTTGACCATTTAATGGCCATCATAAAGAAAAATGAACTTTTATTTACTATACAGGACATACATACCTTCGGAGTAATGTGGCTTTAGCTGATACATGTATCGGGTAAAGCAGAGAAGAGGCAGAAACGTATCAGTGCTAATTATGTTGCCTGTACACTTGAAAATTCATTTAATACATAATAAAATGGAAATTTTTTTGGAGGCTAAAAGAAGTTATCTAATCCTGTCAAAATTTTCTACTAGTTTAAAAAAAAGCTGGTGCAATGCAGAAAATTGCTAGCTAGCTAGCGCTTGTAAAAGGATCTAGAGAAGGCGGTACAGTAGTTTGTCTTGTATGACACATGCACAAGAATCAATGCAACCATACATACATGTACAAAGTTTGTATGTATTTATACTCTAGAGGACAGGGCTTTAGCAAGTTCCAGATAGTAATGTGGATGCGTCAACTACCTCCAGTAGCTAGCATGAAGCTAGAAGCATGCCACACAAAGCAGATAAATAATGATATGCATTGCACATGTATTGTTTTTATGTACCAGTCAACATCAGTAAATTAAACACATGAAATATTTCTGCTGATGTAGGGTTTGCTGTATCTTCTACTTCCTTGCCCCCAATAAATGGTTGCTCTTCTCGAATGCTGATCGCATGCATGGCCTTCCAACTCCTTCAACTCGTCAGTCGTAAGCTCCTCCTTGTGCTTGCATTGATGGAGTTCTTGTTTTCATAATAATTGCAAATGGTGACTGGTCGCAACCATATTCCTTGACAATTGTAACGATACGGGCGCCTTCTTATTTATTTATGACCTCCAACTTTGTTGACATGGAAATCATTTTTCCTTCATTTTGTAACGCTTGTATCAGTCTCAGATTCCATAGCTAAGGAATTAAATATAGATACTTGTAGTTATATAGGTATGCTGACTAAAAATTGATAGTGAAAGAGAGTATAACGCTAAAAATGAATATTTGCTCACACGTGTATTTACACAAAATTTTACACAAAATTTTCCATGTGGAATGCTGACCTGAGAGAAGTCGGTCATGGTGTCTCTTTTAAACGTTCTAAAAAATTTTTCGCCGAACAGTCATTCGGCGTATTTGTTATCAACTTTGTATGGTGAAAAAATTGTATATCAGGGTAATCGTATCTCGAGGGTACACTGTACTTATTGACTGACCCGTGTAACAGCTCTCCTTCATTGTATGTTCAGGCATAACACACAACTAGGAGATAACAAGTAGTGAGAATAATTATATTGTTCAGTATCACATAATTCATACACCCTACTATAGGCAACATGACCTATAGGTCATGTGGCAAAGAAAAAAGTCCAACATTGCGTCATGGTCTTTCAAACCATCAGTAGCTTAACCATGTTAATTATGTATTCAAAGCCATACCTTTTAGATAATGGTTCATTGAAGACTTGGCTGTCTGTTAAAATTTAGTATAATCATTGCAGAAAGGTTATGTTGACATTGTAGGTCAACTTTCAGCAAGAGGCTGCACTTGTTAAACTCTTGTGAATGAACGACCTTCACACCTAGATGGTTGCCATTAGCTTGATATCCACCTATGTAAGTACATTCTGATAATTGCAATTCTTTCAGCACTTCATTCGATTTTTTACGCTGCCAAAACCATGGATGTTTATGCTGTATTAAATGTAATCGGATGATGTTTAAGTTGTGATCATGTGATCACATCCTAAAGACCGTTTTAGAAAATCAGGGCTCTATTAAACAACGAGTCGTTGCAAAGTTGTCAGAAAATAGTAGAGAGGTAAACTGCTAAAATTGGTGGAATTAACACTAATAGTAGTTTCTTGTTTAACGCGGTCTTGGTACTTCGAAGTAGATATAAAACAAACGGTTTGCAAGTTTTGGGCCAAAGGTTACGTTTAGCGAGAAAAACCTTTACGCAACTGTTTGGTTGATGGAATCCGAATCCTTTTGGAATCTCTAGGAGTAATCATTGTGAAGCCTATGCCTACATATTAATTTACATTTTAACTAAACATGTTTGTCATATGACTAGCGGTGGTTAACATTGTCTGGAAACATTAAGCATAGATCAAGATCTCACACCACTTTTCCATATTCAGTGTTAGTAACACTTCTACCACCCAATGTTTTCTAGATAGTCTTTGCTCCAATTGCTGTGTCTACCTCATACTTTTAGCAAATTCAAATACACCTTAAAATCATGTATATTCATCTTTTGTAATCAACACCCAAATTTGATCTTGAACATTCATCAAAACATCGTCATACCCGGTCTTGATGCTTGCGGATGCACAAAACTCGTTATAAATTTTTGACACAAGTCATGCTTGATGCCGCACAGCTGTTGTGCTCACTCATCTTTTCACATTGACAAAGATATTTTTGATAGCTTTTTTATCACATTTTATCACCATATCAATGTATATTCTATTTCAGACTGGCATTGTATTGCACACAGAGATATGGATTAGTGTCACAGTTACCAACCTATAAGAACAGGTAAGGATGGTCATACAAGAATTGTTATAAACAGCCCTCTGTACATTGTAAAATGACTTTGAGAGGCAGTCAATGGGCGAAAGAATAAGCAATCATAACAATGATTGAAGAATACACAATCATAACAATGGCTGGAGAATACAGAATCATAAGAATGGTTGAAGAATACACACTCATAATAATGGCGGAAGAATACACAATCATAACAATGGCTGAAGAATACACAATCATAACAATGGCTGAAGAATACACAATCACAACGGCTGAAAAATACATAATCATAACAATGGCTGAAGAATACACAATCATAACAATGACTGAAGAATACACAATCATAACAATGACTGAAGAATACACAATCACAACGGCTGAAAAATACATAATCATAATAATGGCTGAAGAATACACAATCATAACAATGGCTGAAGAATACACAATCATAACAATGACTGAAGAATACACAATCATAACAATGGTAGAAGAATACATAATCATAACAATGGTTGAAGAATGCACAATCATAACAATAGCTGAAGAATACATAATCATAACAATGGTTAAAAAATACACAATTATAACATTAGCTGAAAAAAACACAATTATAACAATAGCTGAAGAATACACAATTATAACAATGGCTGAAGAGTATGCAATTGTAACCATATTTTCTCATGACAAAGAATTTATAGAAAGAAGTTTAGCATGAGTGTTCCACATATACTTTAACATTGTTATGATATAAATTTAAAATTGCCATAAATTATAAAGAAACTATTTAAACACAAACACATTGTCTCGACCGGCAAGTTTAGGGTTAATGAAATACATTACAATTTGTTTAATTTAGCCATATGTCAGCTTCTGCTAATCATATAATTAGTTTTTTTGGCAGACTTACACCAGCTTGGTTGAATGAACAATGTGCAAATTGGCCTATCTGAAGTGGTAGCAGGTACTTACACTAAATGAGAAATTGTTCAACTACTAAAAATATATAATTTCATTAATGCAAATTATTAAGGCTTAAACGCTACAAGTCGTGTATGACAGGTTTGAGTGATTTTTTATTTTACAAGCATTAACCATTACTAGAAGGTTTTGTGCATTTAGTTTGTCTATTTCAGTTATGGCTGTCAAAGCGGCTGGCGGAGCCAGAGATCAAGTTAAGAGGCTGGCTAATGAATTACTTGAGGAAATAGCAAATAAAGCAATCAGAGATTACCATCTAGTTGTTGAAAAAGTTCCTCTGGGACCAGACTATGATCACCAGGTTAGTCTGTCAAAAACATACAAGTTTTAATTATGCACTATGACATATCTTTAAATTTTGATTTCAAACATTGGTTCCTGTAGGTTAAAGAGTACAGACAACGTTTTGCAGTCTTTCAGTAAAGATATCACCAAATCCAGCTTGCTATGGTAGACGATATGGCTGATCTAAAAGCAGAAATTTTAAGGATGGGGAGAGAATGCAATCGCTTCCTTGCTGGACTGCTCATGTATTCATACCAACACGAAATCATGAAGACCATCAGCGAATCGCAAGTCAGCATAGTTGTTGGAGATACGGGATCAGGCAAAAGTACACAAGTCTGTCAATACCTCTATGAGCATGGTTTTGCTAAGAACCATCATAAGATTATTTGCAGCCAGCCACGGAAAGTGGCAGCAACGAGTCTCGCTGAGCGTGTTTCTACAGAAATGAAAACAGCATTAGGAAACCTTGTCGGTTATCAAGTGGGCATAAAAAAGAAATGTCTAATAAGACTAAAATTGTATTTTCATCTGATCATTGCCTGCTGAACGAATGTCTTAAAGACCCTTTATTTCTTCAATACTCAGTTCTAGTGATTGATGAAGCGCATGAACGTAGTATCTTTACTGATCTTTTGCTGGGTGTTATTAAAAAATGTCTTCCACAACGTCCAGATCTAAAAGTGATCATCACTTCTGCCACAATTGATCCTGCCGTATTTCAAAAATATTTTGGCGACTGTCCAGTTGTGAGGGTTCCTGGTAGAATGTACCCTATAAATGTTTCTTATTCACATGATCATCTACCTTCTGCTGGTGAGTACTTGCAGTTTGTTCTTGACTGCGTAAAACAGCTGCATGCAGAAAAAGAACCTGGAGATATATTAGCTTTTTTAGTAACGCCAATAGATTGTGAGCATGGTACAGATGAGTTGGCTGGTTTGGTTGATGCTGTATGTTTTCCTTTGCATGGACAGCTAAGTGCTGAAAATTATGCTGAAGTTATGAAACCCATTACCGATGGTCGTAGAAAAATTGTGCTTGCTACCAACTGCGCCGAAACATCTATCACTATTCCTGGGATCAAATATGTAGTGGACTGTGGTCTTGCAAAAGAAAAGCAGTTTGATCCGAAAGTAAATGTCTCAAAACTAGTCATATGTGGAATCAGTAAAAGTTCAGCAGACCAAAGGAAAGGGCGAGCGGGACGAGTTGAGTCTGGAGAATGCATCCGGCTGTACAGTGAGAATGATTATCAGAGTATGGAGGAGATAGCTGTGCCTGAAATTCTTCGTGTCAACCTTGGCCAGGCTGTACTGAGTCTTATTGCATTGGGAATAAAAGATCTCCTGTCTTTTGATTTTGTCCAAAGCCCTGACAAACAAAGCCTAAAGAGCGCCCATGAGCATTTAAAGAGTTTAGGGTGCTTAGACATTGATGGTGGTCTTATTGATATTGGAAAGAAGATGGTGCACCTTCCAGTTGATCCCAAATTTGCCAAGTTCATTTTGCTTTGCTGTGACCATGGTGTTGGTTACAAAGGCATAGCAATGGCTGTCATGTGCATTCAAGGAAACATGGTATTTTATAAAGGTTCAACTGATGAAGAAAAGGTAGCAGCGGATGCAAAAAAGCCAAATTTCTTGACTCACGTGGTGATTCTTTCACATTTCTTCAGCTATATTCTGCTTGGCTGTCTCAGCCAGCTCGTAGTCGAGGTCAATGGTGTTTTAAAAATTCCATCAATGCCAAGCTCATGAAGAATGCTTACAGTCTGGTCAAAGAACTTAGGAATTGTCTCAGTCGCCAACTAAATATCAAGGTGGAAGAAAAAGCATTGCTTCTCGACAACTTGGAAGTCATTGAGAAGAACTATCTTGCTTGTTTCTTCCCCAACAACTTGTGCTTTTTTTCTGGCTCTGACAGAGTTGGCTATTTTGTTCCACAAGTACAAGAATATTGCCCTCTTCATCCTTCTTCAGCATTGAGCTACTGTGGAGAGGCTCCAAAGGTTGCAATCTTTGAAAACATTTTGGAGACTAGCCGAAAATATTTGATTACAGTGAGCAAAGTAGATCAGGTCAATTACAGCTATGGCGGAGATTGGCTAAATGAAACTTACATCAAGCAGCTAGTCGAGCAGGTTCCCTTATCGAAGGCTGGACCCACTATTCAGAAAAATCTTTACTACACTCGGTGGGCGATCAAGAATGTGATGAAAGATGTTTTTTCTAGCTGCCTGCTAGTGCCTGATTTGCTATGGTCCACATCAAAGCAAAGCAGTTTGTGGATGAATCTGATAGTGCGACACAGTGATTATCAGCTGGTGAATGAGTATATCCAGACTAACTTTGTTGCTCCTCTGATTGACACTGCTCGTATGAAAAAGAAGGAGGTTGAAGTGGGTGGTAAATCTGATGTGAAAGTATATTTAGGAGATGGAGGTAAAGTTTATTCCTGTGTGATGCCAGATGAGTTTACTTCCGTAAAGATTGTCCTCAAAAGAGCATGTGATGCTTCACTTGTGGAAAACCAGCAAGTTTCCGAACTACTGTCAGGCTTTGGACAGATTATCAGAATAAAGAAAGTAGAGCAACGAGCCAAAACATGGGGGTTTGTGGAATTCTGCCAACCATCTTCAGCTGCACAGGTTGTTGCTGGAAATTTTCCTTTGTTTCACTGTTTAAAATCTCACCATAGAACTCAAACAGCTACTGGAAAAGATGGCTTTTGCGGTTCCATCACTGTCGAATGGTTGCGGAGACCAAGCAAAGATCATGCATTTGTGGCGTTGCCTTCAGGGTTGCTAGATGAGCATGACTTCATTGAGTCATCATTTGAACTGGGTTTCTTAACCTGCTTTGCAGAGCGTGCCAAGAAAGATGACAACAACTTGTATCTGAAGCCTGTTCCTGAAGATTGCACATACAAAGTGATTTTGGATAATATGCCCAGTTTTCTTCGAGCCTGTAATCCTAACATTATTATTCCGTCTGAACCTGCATTACAGGGAATTGAACTTGACCATCAAGCTATCAAGACACTCCTACAACCTTCTTTGCAGGATTCTGGGCTAACATTGGCCTCCGTGAAGTTTCTTAATGACCGAGAAACGTGTCGTATCATGCGATGTTTCGTTCAAATGAGTTCAATAACTTCATGTCTCAAGTTCCTAGACTCTTTAGAACTTTGTAACCTACATCATCAAGGCAGGCAATTGAAATTCATTGCTAGTTGGACATATCTTTTTAAACTGCCTGTCAAAGTATATGATTTTTTGGAAAGTGACATCACACAGATTGCGACACACTTAAGTTCAACAACTCAGTTCCGAGTAGAGCCAAAGTTTGAAAAGGTTGGAACATTGAACTGCCGATCGAATGGCTATAACAATTTCAAGCGGTTTCAAACTGAACTTTCACAGATGATATACGGAGTGCCATTTTATTGTGGTGAAACACTCAGCAGGTTGCTCTTGACTGGTAAACACGATGAAATACTCAAAAAAGTGATGGATCAGACGGGAACATTAATTGAAAAGGATGCACGACAAGATCGACTAAATCTCTACGGCAGCCCTTCAAACACAGTAACAGCTCAGAAAGCACTTAATGAGTTTTTAGAAATACTCGGCAGTAAGAATCATCTGGAAAGTGTATTTCTCTTGAAAGGAGGTGGCAAACCACCTGGTCTCATGAAATTGCTTCTGCGAAAGTACAAAGTAGACTTGCATGAAATGAATGCTATCGAGGGTTCCGTGAGTGTGCGGTTAGATCTCAGAAAACATGAAATACAGTACCTTGGGACATGTGATGCTTATCATGCAATTCAAGTGGAGTTGGACCAACTTGAGAAAGAAGCCATTGACAGAAATCGTAGCAAAGTTGAAATTCAATGCCCGGTTTGCTTGGATGAAGTTGAAGAAGACAAAGTGCAACTTTCTTTATGCGGCCACTACTATTGCAAAGAGTGCTTCAATGACTGGATGAAAAGTACTATAAAAAACAAGTCTTTTCCACTCTGTTGTACTGCAGAAGATTGCAATGAGTTTCTGTGCATTGATGATATTCCCATCACAAATGATGTGATCAATGCCTCTGTGGAATCCTTTGTGGCGCGGAACAAGAGATACAATTTTTGTCCAACACCTGATTGCCCTAACATCTACCATGCTACTGAAACATCTAGAACTTATTATTGTTCTATGTGTTTTGTAAGAACTTGCACATGTTGTCACAAAAATGCCCATTTGCCAAATGAGGCTTGCTCAGCTGATCCCGAGGCCAGCTCGATAAGTGGATGGATGGCAAAAGATCCAAAAAATCGACAAAAATGTCCCGGCTGTGAATTTGGTACTGAGAAAAATGAAGGATGTCTTCACATGCATTGCGTCAAGTGTAAGGCTCATTTTTGTTGGAATTGTCTTACTGTTTACTCAAGTGAATCCGCAGTGTATAAACATGTCTGCCCTGGAAGAGCTGGTCGTCCTCAATAGCGTCCCTATCAAACCTTTGCTGCTTTACAGTTTCAAAAACATGGGTTATGAGATACACTTGGTTCAGCTTTTGTTGGTTCAATGCACTCAGTGTTTTGAACTTGTCAAAATAAGAACTCACTATTTTATATTGTAAGCCGTTTGTTATTTATTCCCAGAACTCAGTTTATGTATCTATTACAGTAATCACTCATATCAATGCAGCCTTAACCATTTCATCCTGAACTCTATGTTTCTTATTCCCTTGTAAGTTCTGTGTGGGCGTTATCATAAACTACAAAAATATGCTCCTTGTATGTAAACATTTATAAAAATATAGGTTTTACCACCTCAGTATGTTGCTTTAATTGGTGTCTTTTGTATTGATATCAGTCGTTACAAACAAGAATACCAAGTTCGCTTCAACAAACTTTACATCATTTCAACCAGACTAATGGAAATGCTAAACGGAAGTCTGCCAAATCTTATTTATTATCCATTTCCAAAGCAAACGGGTTTCTATCACGGATATTTCAAAAACATGCTTTTCTTTCAAACAGCTAATAGTTTCATTAGCTGTTTGGAAAGGAAGCAGAGTTTGAGTACGCCTGATAGCCAAACCCTACTTCAGTTCCAGTTAAAATATACTGAAAGATGCAGATATTCAATCACCATTCATTCTTAAAGCGAACGAGCTCTCTTTGATATTTCCCTGTTGCTGGCAAAACCCATCACTGAAGCTAAGTTGTTCAACACCATTTGGATAATATTAAACAGCATTTGACTAATTACAATATTAACTAGCATTACCAAACTAGTGCCTTTATTCATAAGTTTTACCTATTTTGTTGTTAAGGTTGTCAAAACTAACTTGGTAAGCTGTAAACTAGAGCATTGTTATAAAAGCTGCGATTGGTATGAACTTGGTCCTAATGGCATAAATCTAATTTCTTTCAATACAAAATAACTAGAAATAATAACTAATAATACTCAATAGTAATAATCTTTATTGACCACCACAAAGTTCAATTAGAAAACACAAGCTACGAACAATGGCTATACGTGCACCATCGTTGTAAAAAGTCATATAAAAACAGTTTCAGTTTTTTAGGCTCAAGGAGTTGTGCTCACCTGTCGTCATGTTTTCTTTTCTGTTGTATACAATAAAAGAAAGTTCCATCATTGAGAAGCTAGATAGCGACAAAAAAACATAATTTGTCTTTACATGCTCTCATCGGCTTATGCTGGTCAAACTTTTAATTAGGTATGACTTTTGTGATTATACTAAAAAGATTGTTAGTCATAGTTGATGGGATATGTGGTGGTAAGTGGTGCATTTCAAGGATGTTGGAACCTATCCAATAGCATCTGTCACCATTCTAATCAGCTCGATTCTTTTCGCTATCTCATAGGCTGGTAACATATCTTATCAAAGGACAGCCTATCATGTGTTGTTTCGAAATACAGCAATAGAGGGAGTGAACTCTAGATAAAGCCATCAGATAAAGCATTTTCCTAGATGAATGTTTTTAACAGTTTTTTTTGTTTTTAGTAGTTGTGTGCTCCTACTTCGAGAAATGGCCATTCACTATCAATAGCACTGGTGTTATATTGCTAGTTTAACAATGTCTGGCTGCTCCAACGATCAGAATAACTGCCACTAAAGCGTATCTGCAAATGGTCTGTGAGACACAGGGATGGTGGCCATACTGCAATTTTTTTGATCCGGGCTAGCAATGAACCAATTGTGTAGCTCGCCAAAGTCTTCTTTTCACTGTTGGACCATCAGCTGACAAGCAGGCAATAAATCCTAGATGACTGCTACAGAGAAACACTAAAAAAACATTTTCAGGTTTTGAACTAGAACTATTTCAAAGGAGTCCTTGATTATTCTGGTGGTTATACCAGCAGCATCTTTCATGCTGCTTCAAGATCAAGAAGTACACGTAACTTCTCACAATGTGCAGAAATAGTACACATCTCGCACATTATCCAGAAATACCATAAAAATATATTAATTTTGTGAATGTATTGCTAATGGTGATCTTGTCAACAAATTTTTGTTGTAGTTAATAATACTATGTAAATAATGCTTGTTGCCTTTGACCGATGACAATGTGTTCTTTTTGCAGTTAGTACTGCTATAAAACTAGATATGGCATTTGCTACTTCTGACAGGTGCCAACGTGTTCTTGTTGCAGTAATGATAAGGATGCAACTCTGAAAGTGACACTTGCTTCTTCCGACAGCTGCCAGTGTGTTTTTGTTGCAATTAATGACAAAGATGTAAATCTGGATGAAGCATTTGCTACTTATGACAGCTGTCAACATGTTCTTGTTGCAATTAATGATAAAGATTATGTAGTTGTGGAACTTCCCTTATGTAGTTGACAGTTTAGTAGTCTGATGTGAATCAAGAGCAAATCAAAAAGATTTCTAAAGAGGTAATGACAGAGTTTAAAATAAAAAATCCTATTACAGCGGCATACGTTGGAGCGCAATAAGGGTGCCACCAGTCTCGGAAGGCGGCGAAGTATGTGTTTAGTTTTAGACCACAACTTTTAACGATGAATCAAACTGCAAGTAACTGTCTGTATAAACAAATTTACTACAACATTCAAATTTAAAAAACATTGAATATAACTTAAATTTTATCTTATGTTCGCCTTATCCCGTTAGTTCAACAACCTGGAAAGTACAGAGTTCTGCTTTTGGCAACTCACTGGGCTCTCCATAAAAATCGTTGGAAGCTATTTGTGCTCACTTGATTACGCCATCACAATCAGCACTGACTATAAGAGGTCTGAGTGTGTACATCTGTATTTTATATAATGTTGATACACCTATACATTCTTTGGCCAATATTTCAGATATCATATATGGTTTTGGTTGAGCATACTCATTTGATTTAGTTATCTCAAAATATTTCGCTTTTAAAAACTTTCATTCAGCCAAGTTGAGTTATTGTCTGCAGACCAGCTATTGAATCTCGGTGTATAACTAGGGAGTTGGATACATAAATGATATATGCGAGTATATATATTTATATATATATACATATAGGCCTATATACATAATAGGCCTATATATAAATATACATTTATATAAAATTTTAATTCATGTGTATATATATATATATCGATATATATGAGTATCCAATCGTGAAACGTATATATAGTATATGATAAGAGTGATGAGTATGATAAGAATGGCTTGGCCTTGTGGTTGTGCGCCCTTGTTAGTAGACTTGCGATTTGAATGTCGCGAGTTCAATTCCAGTACGAAGGTGATTTTTTGTTGCTAAAACTTTATCACTACAACTGGACAGACGAACGACGGGCAGGCCAATGCTGAGATTTATATATAAACATAATATATAAACATAATATATAAACATATGTATACATATGTATGTACACATAAATGTACATACACATATGTATGTAGTGAAATGTCATGCAATTTGTCTATAGAACTAAATTATTGATAATAAGTTTATATTATGCTTTAGCTTTTTAATAGATATCTAGCAATAGACTCTAGACTGCCGGAGATCATTGACTTTTTATGTCAAACTAGTTCAGAGCCGTTTTATATCAAAGACCGGAGTGCCATTTGCTATTTGCCAGTAGATAAGTGATATTCTTTATTTTCCTTCTGAAGTGCCTATTCATTCATTTCTTTCTAATTCTTTTTCTAGACATTCTCATCAATCCGAATCAATTTAAATTTCTATCATTCTCCTACACACCGCTACTCTAAAATATGCTTACATCTGTCCATAAACACCCCCGAAATCATCCTCATAATCCATATATCTCCTGTGTTTATGTCTTGTGTTTATGGACAGATGTAATGTAAGATTGAGAATATATTCCTAAGATGTATAATCATACCTTTTAAGAAAACAAATATGTTTACCCATTAGATTACAAAATAACCAAACTAAAAGAATCATCACAGCCATAAAAGTGATATCACCAACCACCAGGATGCTGCCTCTATGACAACACTTGTTTTTTACCAAATGTATGCTTATTTTTAACAACTATGAATCATATACTGCCTTTTATAAAAGAAGTCAGCACAGATACTGTGAACTAGTCAGTATTTTTATTCTAAGGAGCAACAACCATCAATATGCTTGCTCATGGCTTTATGCCTTTATTGTCACAATTAGCTTGAGATTTTAACTACATTTATACTATTATATTTTTCTGGACAAGAACACCATATACTACAACCATTCTACTGTATGACCAGGAAAAGGATCCAACAAGGTATAAATATATTATTATGTTTTACTTCAATGTATGTTTTTACTGTGATTTTTATCTAACTATCATGTTTTATTCAAGCATACTACAAGCTCTTGCATTACATGACATTACACAGCTCCATGATATTACTGAATAGCTTTGCCATACTATTGCTTGCTTCAGATCTATTATAATCAACGCACATTATTTTTATTGTTCATTATATCATTCTGTTTTATATCATTTTATATTTTAGTTTTCACGGTGTAATTCTGTGTAAATTCCACAAGAATAAAGCATCGGTTGTAACGCAAACTCAGAAAACCTGATCATACGGTACAGGTAAGTATATTTTAAAGTAATAGTGAGTAAAAGAATGATAGAAATTTAAGTTGATTCTGATTGATAAAAATTTCTAGAAAAGAATTAAAAAGAAATGAATGAATAGGCAGTTCAAGAGGAAAATAAAGAATATAACTTATCCACTGGCAAGTAGCAAATGGCAAATAGCGCACTGGTCTTTGATAGTTTTATTATGAATAACACTCTAGACATCTTTTGGCTGGATAAAATCCCAAACTATCAAATTACCGCAGTTACTGCTTACACTAGTGAACAATAGTTTATTGGTTTAAAAGACATTCTCAAAAGTCAACTGGTTGCAAGGAGCGGAATGTTATTCACCTTTTTTATCGCTATACTTCCACTATTCCATAGGTTAATGTTTATGCATTAGATTCAAGTTTACAAAGCCCATAAAAAGCTTGAACTGTTTTCTTATAAACAGTTCAATGTGAAATTTGTGATTTCGTTCCTAATACATTATAGTCGAATTGTGAGTAGTGAAGTTTCAATGCATTGGGACGCTTGAAATCAATCTATTGATTCGGCATCTAATGTAAAGCAAATAATCTCATTGTGTTTTCAGAATAATAAATGCGAACCTTTGGGGGAGTTCCCGGCAAGTGATATCTTGTTTGCGAGTTGACAGATCGTCATTGCGCTGAGATATTGCTGAGTGAGCCATCACTGATTAAAACGGAGCTGACAAGCTGAATTGCTAGTAAAGTAACAACCTATGCAGCTGAAAATGCTAGCAGCATTTAGTCTGTGATCCAGAGCTTTTCTCCACAGATAACCACAACAAAAACAAAAGTAAGTCAAGAATACCGATTCAGTCAATTTGTATTAGCTTACACAGTGCTTTTCCTTGGTAACAACCATAATGTTATTAGAATGTATTAGAGTACACAATAAAATCTACAAGTAATAAAAATGATTTATTAAAAACATGTAATTAGAAGCGGAGAAGGCTGCTAGGCCTCTCTCGTACACTAACAAACCGTCTCATTCATCTTTATCAGTTTATCAGTTAGTTTTGTAATTTAGATTAACTCACATTAGTTAGCAAGTAGTTTTATACCAATAGTCTCGTGAGTGTGATTCGTATTCTCTACTAATTATTTGTGATTTTATGCATAGCTCTGGTGACAGACCCATCCATAACATATGAATATATAAGCTTTGCAAAAGGCTAGCTCTGAGGCTAACTCATCAGCAAAGCTTGAGTTTATATTCATTACTTTATCCTATAGTTCTACTATACTAAGGCCCAGCATGTCTGCAGCTGTTTGGTAGCAACTCAGCATTAAATAAGGCCTTTTCATAAGAGAAGTTAGCAACCTCAATTGTCATTCAGTGAGCAAAATCACTCCAAATCACAAAGGTGTCGCAACTCTGGATGCAGATGAAAATCATTGAATCATCCGAGCATATTTTGTAATCACCAATGTAGCAATATAGTTGTTATTACTATTGTTGTCTAGGAAGCGCAACAAATTGGTTTATCAGTTCTAGGCTATAAAATCAAAAACTGCTGCATTTCTATTAGATGTTTAGTTCGTAATGTTGCTGATAACCGTTTCCCTCATTTTTCAGTTGTTTTTTCTCTCCCAAATCTTTTTCTGCGTCTCCCTCTAGAGCCTCTAGTGTTCTAGACTTTCCATTTCTCTTTTCCTTGGTCTTCCCTTTCTTTAGTCTTCAGTTCTTTTTTAGTTTATTCTCTTTCTCTCCTTTTCTCAGCTTTTCTCTCACACGTTTTTTCTCCTTTTATGTTCCTCTTCTTTTTACACACTTCTCGAGAAAAGTTTTTATTATGTTAATTTGTCTAGAATCTCAAAGTTCATGTATACTCTGATGTTATGTAGGAAAGTCTTAATAAGCCTTTGATATTTAACTAGCTACTTTACGAGTTGCTGTAATCAAAGTTTTGATAAATTTTGAAGTGTAACTGCATGCACGCTCTCTAACAAAAGATTTCTGCCAATGTCTTTCTCACATTTCATCAAAGTAACTTTTATAACTTTAATATATCAATTTCAAACTGTGAAACTATATGATTTAATACAAATCATGCTCTACTTGTGCGCAACTACCTAACAAAAACCCATCTTTAACCAGCTGTCTCGGCTTAGAGCTCGGATTTCAGTATTGTGCTTGTTTGCTAAACTGTAACAATGAGAATCACACAAACAGAACTAAATGCGTGATTGGTGATTGGATAAAATGCTCATATGTTAAGGAAGTATACACGAATAAAAAATTCCTACTAGAGTGGCCACAGAGTCATTTGCATTGTTTGTTGAGCAGAATGAGCGGTTTACGGCAGGATGCCTTTTTTTCACCGCCGGTAGGCGTTCCGTAAATCGACTAACAACCTGTTACAACTACTAGGCCAAAGTAACTAAGAAGGTTATTACAAACATGGTTTGAAAAGGTGGTTAGAAAGCACCCTCAAAATAGTATTTTTTTTCAAAAAAATTATTTTCAAGAAAAACATGTTTCCTATATAATTCAAGTGTGCTCTTTCCATTGCTGCCACTAAAAAGTATGTTAAACCACTTTAAAACACTTATAACTTGGACTGAATGTTGGCCACTTCCAGAGACAACATGCCCGAGATATTGATCGCTGCCGGGTGGTACGTAGAACCAAGGCAGCTGAACCTGTGGTAATTGCTGCTATAGGAAGACAAACAGAAGGTCAGCTGCACCAGATGATAATACATATTCAAGTGCAGGGTTTTAATAATACATATTCAAGTGGAGGGTTTTAAAAGGGTATGAGACAATCCATCTGCCCATAACTGTAAAGAAATCATCCGTTTTCTATTCCCAAACTTTAGGCAAATTTTTCTCCTTTTTGGCTTTTTGTCAGTGTTTGCAATTTTTAAAACGCTGTCATTTTGTCAATTTTAAAGATATCGACTTGAAATTTTGTATGGCTAATCTTGAAACCTAACAGATGTTTTTATGGTCTCAAAATTTTTCTTCTTTGTGTACAGGGTCCAACCCACAATCCAAACTCCAACCTGATTTCGCATATATGACTTTTTGTCTCTTTTTACCTGAATAAAAATTGTAATTGAAAATCCTGCTCCCATATTGTCATGATATACACTGTTCGGCACTATAATAACCACTTTTAAAGTGGGTACACTCAGACTTTCATCCAGATATTTTGCATGAAAAACAAGACTTCGAAACTACATTCTGACTCATAAAATGAGAACCGTTTGTCTGGTGAACAAACCAAGTATACCATTAGATTTGTCTCAAAAAACTACACCAGAATATGACATTTGTAAGTTTGTAACACTATATATACATGTAGATGGGGTTCTCTCCGAGGGTGCCTTCTAACCTTTATTAAGCACTAATTTGGAAAATACTTTGGAGATTTTATGCAAACTCTAATGCAGCCCAATCCAAGTTAAAAACCTCACACTGATATTTAATTGTGTTTGACAATGATGAAAGTATAAACAGCATAAATTAGCAAAACATATTACGACCAGTTAATCGTGTAATAGCTTTACCCTTTTTATAACAAAACATTGGTTTACTATACCTTTAGCGTTGATGGAGTCTATAATAAAAGCTGAAGCTGGTGCACACAATGCCACATGAGTAGGCTCACTAACCACTTGATTATTTTTAACTTTGTGTCTTTATGTCAGAATACATACAGTTTTGCTTGCTTTTTGCTCTCTATGAACAATAATCCTTTGCGGTAGACTTTTAGGTAAACCCTATTCAATTTAGGTTTGGACATGAATGTTACTGGTATATCCAAAGAAGAGGAGAAGAGCCAAGTTTGTAATTTGCTTAAGGAGACAACTGATGAAGTTATTAAAGATCACCAGTTAGTCATCAAAAAGGAAAGTTGTGATCGCAAGGTAAGCAAAAGCAAAAAATCAATGCAATTAGTGAAGTTGCTATATGAGTAAAGATATTGCGATTTTATACGGTAAGTTGTTTCTTGTAGGTCAGTGAGCACAAACGACGATTAGAAGTCTTTCAGCAAAGATGCGCTCAACTCCAAAAAGCTGTGTTAGAAAATGAGGTTAATCTAGAAGCAGGGAAGTTAAAGATGAAACGAGAGCATGAGCGTTTTCTAGCTGGACTGCCCATGTACTCATACCAGAATGAAATCATGAAGACCATCAGTGAATCGCAAGTTAGTATAGTTGTTGGAGATACTGGATCAGGCAAAAGTACACAAGTCTGTCAATACCTCTATGAGCATGGTTTTGCTAATGACAATCATAAGATTTTTTGCACCCAGCCGCGGAAAGTGGCAGCAATGAGTCTCGCTGAACGTGTTTCTACGGAAATGAAAACGGCATTAGGAAACCTTGTCGGTTATCAAGTGGGCATGAAAGGAAAAGTTTCTAATGAGACTAAGATTGTATTTTCAACCGATCATTGCCTGCTGAACGAGTGTCTTAAAGACCGTCTATTTCTCCAATACTCAGTTCTAGTGATTGATGAAGCGCACGAGCGTAGTATCTTTACTGATCTTTTGCTTGGTCTTATTAAAAAATGTCTCCCACAACGTCCAGATCTAAAAGTGATCATCACATCAGCCACAATCGACCCAGCAGTATTTCAAAAATATTTTGATGATTGTCCAGTTGTGAGGGTTCTTGGTAGAATGTACCATGTAGATGTTTCTTATTCACATGGAAGTCTACCTTGTGCTGGTGTGTACTTGCAGTTTGTTCTTGACTGCGTAAAACAGCTGCATGCAGAGAAAGAACCTGGAAATATATTAGCATTTTTGGTAACACCATTTGATTGTGAACGTGGTACAGATGAGTTGGCTGATCTGGTTGGTGCTGTATGTTTTCCTTTGCATGGACAGCTCAGTGCTGAAAAATATGCTGAAGTTATGGCACCCATTACCGATGGTCGTAGAAAAGTTGTGCTTGCTACCAACTGCGCCGAAAGTTCTATCACTATTCCTGGGATAAAATATGTGGTGGACTGTGGTCTTGCAAAAGAAAAGCAATTTGATCCGAAAGTGAATGTCTCAAAACTAGTCATATGCAGAATCAGTAAAAGTTCAGCAGACCAAAGGAAAGGGCGAGCGGGACGGGTTGCGTCTGGAGAGTGCATCCGGTTGTACAGTGAGCATGATTATCAGAGTATGGAGGAGATAGCTGTGCCTGAAATTCTTCGTGTCAACCTCGGCCAGGCTGTACTGAGTCTTATTGCATTGGGCATAAAAGATCCCCTGTCTTTTGATTTTGTTCAAATCCCTGATAAACAAAGCTTAAAAAGTGCCCATGCGCTTTTGAAGAGTTTAGGTTGTTTAGACATTGATGGTGGTCTTAGTGATATTGGAAAGAAGATGGTGCACCTTCCAGTTGATCCCAAATTTGCCAAGTTCATTTTGCTTTGCTGCGACCATGGTGTTGGTTACACAGGCATAGCAATGGCTGCCATGTGCATTCAAGGAAACATGGTATTTTATAGAGGTTCAAATGATGATGAAAACCTAGCAGCGGATGCCAAAAAAGCCAAATTTCTTGACTCTCGTGGTGATTCTTTTACATTCCTGAAGCTATTTTTTTCTTGGCTGTCTCAGCCAGCTCATAGCCGAGGTCAATGGTGTTTTGAGAATTCCATCAATGCCACGTTCATGGAGAATGCTTATAGTCTGATTATAGAACTTAGGAAATGTCTCAATCACCACCTAGATATCGAGGTGGAAGAAGACACATGGCTTCTTGACAATTTGGAAGCTATTCAGACGCACTATCTTGCTTGTTTCTCCCCTGACAACTTGTGCTTTTTTTCTGGCTCTGACATAATTGGCTATTTTGTTCCGCAAGTACAAGAGTATTGTCGTCTGCATCCTTCTTCAGCATTGAGCTACTCAGGAGAAACTCCGAAGATCGCAATCTTTGAAAAAATTTTGGAAACCAGCCAAAAATACTTGATTACAGTGAGCAAAATTGATCAGGTCAACTATAATTATGATGGAGGCCGTTTGAACGAAGTTTACTCAGAACACGTAGTGAAAGAGTATCCATTATCAAATGGTGGATGCTCTATTCAACATGCTATCCATGACAAACGTTGTACAATCATAGATGATGTCAAAAGAAAATTTTCTTCCCTTCTTTTAATACCTCGTTTGCGATGTTCCAAATCAGAAGAGGAGAGCAAATGGGTGAATCTGATAGTGAGACACAGTGATTATCAGGTGGTGAATGGGTATATCCAGACTAATTTTGTTGCACCCTTGATTGATGCTGAACGTCAAAAAAAGAAGGAGATTGGAAAGGGTGGTAAATCTGATGTAAAGGTATATCTGGGTGCTGGAGCTCAAATCGATTCTTCTATGATGCCATCTCAGTTCACTTTTGTAAAAGTTGTAACGGAAAGAGATTGTGCTAACCTGCAAGCAAGTTCAGAAAAAAAATTGGAGCTACAGTCAGACTTTGAGCCGTCAATAGCCATTGAATGGCTGCGGCGGCCAATCAAACGACAAGCATTTTTGAACTTTCGTACGGATTTCTTAGACCAAATTGGTTTTATTACCGAAGATATCATGCTGAATGGAACTGTATGCAAAGCTGTGCGACACACTAACGATTGCAATAGTTTGTTTTTGACGCCTATTCCAAAAGATTGCACTGAGTCAATGATAAAGGACAACATGCCGACTGATCTCCAACCTGGTGAGCCCAGAATTAGCCTACTCTTTGAAGCTGCAAAGTTTTCGATCAAGAAAGACCATGATACTATAAAGAAGCTATTAGATGAACGTTTACAAGCAACAGGGCTGACATCTATGTCAATAGAGTTTCTTGATGACAAAGAAAAGTGTCGATTTGTGCGATGCTTCATTAAAATGGACCCAAGCGTTACGCAAGCGGCTGCGCTGAAATCCTTACATCGATTAACTTACCAATCCAGATGCATGAATCTCACTGCGAGCTGGACTTACCGTTTTGCCATAACTGTGAGGGTTTACAAACACTTTCAACAGGATATACACCAAATCGCTACAAAGTCAAATTCAACAGTAGACTTTAAAGTTGTTCCAATGCATAAGAAGGTTGGCATATTAAACTGCAGATCAAAGTGTCGTGAAACTCTCGAAAGACTCCAGACGGAAATATCCCAAATAGTATACAAAGTGTCATTTGATTGCAATGATCCACTCAGCAAGTTACTGTTGGTCAGTAAACAAAGTCATGTTCTTGATATGGTGATGAAGCAGACGGGAACACTTATTGAGAAAGATGCACGGCAAGATCGACTAAATCTTTATGGCTACCCTTCAAACAAAGAACGAGCGCAGACAACTTATTGAGTTTTTAAAGACACCTGACAGTGAGCATCGCATGGAAAGGGTTCTTCCCTTAAAAGGAGGCGACAAACCACCTGGTCTCATGAAACTGATCTTGCGAAGGTACAGAGTGGACTTGCATGATATTGAGGGTTGTGACAGTGTTCGACTGGATCTCCGAAAACATGAGATACAGTACCTTGGGACATCTGATGGTTATTACGCGATTCAATCAAAGCTAGTCAACCTTGAACAAGAGGTCATCGACAGAAGCAATAGCATGGTTGAAGATCAATGTCCGATTTGCTTAAATAGATTTGAAGAGGAAAAAGTACAGCTCTCTGTATGCGGGCACTACTATTGCAAAGAGTGCTTTGATGGCTGGATGAAAATTGCTATCAAATATAGGCATTTTCCACTCTGTTGTACAGCCAAAGATTGCAATGAGCGTCTGTGCATTGATGACGTTCCAATCACAAATGAACTCATCAATGCCTCGGTGGAATCCTTTGTGTCACAAAACAAGGAATACAAATTTTGCCCAACACCCGATTGCCCTAACGTCTACCGCACTATTAAAACATCTAGCACTTATTGCTGTACAACATGTTCTGTAAGAACCTGCACATGTTGCCACAAAAATGCCCATTTACTAACTGAGGCTTGTTTAGCTGACCCCGATTCCAACTCAATAAGTAGATGGATGGCAGAAGATCCAGAAAATCGACAAAAATGTCCAGGCTGTGGATTTGGTATTGAGAAAAATGAAGGATGTCTTCACATGCATTGCACAAAGTGTAATGCTCATTTTTGTTGGAATTGTCTTACTGTTTACTCAAGTGAATCCGTAGTGTATAGGCATGTCTGCCCTGGAAGAACTGGTCATCCTCAATAGGATCCCTATCAAACCTTTGCCGTTTTACAGTTTCAAGAATATGGTCTATGAGGTACACATGGTTCAGTTTTTGTTTCCTTGCGATAACACTGTACAAGGAACTTTGGAATATGACTTAACAATTATAAATATTCTGATGCACTGCATTGATTTGGTTAGGTTTTTATGATCCTGATCTATTGTATATTTAACCTCTATTTGATTATACCAGTAGATTGTGAATTTTACATCAGAAATGCTACATATGTGTTCTATGTATGCAAACATTTTAAAATAAAGCTATAAGATATTGCTTCATGTAGGGAGTTCATCATATTGGACTCTAAGGCCAGTCCAATTTAACTAGCCCAATTCAAGTTAGAAGCCTAGCACTGATATTTACTTGTGTTTGTGTTCATCAGCATGTCATCTCCAAACACTGCGCCTGTGCTAATACTTAACACGAATAATCGCACTACAACTTTTTGAAATGGAAAATGAGATTACAGAATTGAAACCTGTAGAAATCCAGTTATCATTGAAGTGAAGTGAGCTTCTACTACAGACTGAGAAACAAACAAAAGTGAAGCATATTTAAAATATATTTAAATTAAATTATATTATACTAATATGTATGAAACGGAGATAAAACATATCAAATTTTTGTTATTTAAAATCAGTCATAGCCATGGGTGTTAAGACGATACCCCAGCTTCCTCTGGTATAGTCGCCTCGATATCAACACGACACATCGGACACCTCTTGTTTGAATTAAGCCACTGATCAACACAGTCACGATGGAACAGATGAAGACAAGGCAGTCGTCTACAAGAATACAAAGAGAACCTATATATTTGTAGACACAGTTCCATCCTTAAAGATAAAATGATGTACACTGTCATCAATGATTAATCACTGGTTATCAACGAACTGGTTATCAAGGAACTGGTAACGCGCCCTTGTTCACAAGCACTCTCTAACAACCAGTAGCAAATCACCAGCCCGTGGCTGCCCATTGAGGTACAATCATCAATAGACCTCTAAAGAAAATTTGACCGTGGTAAAGTCTAATAGTTTTATGAAAAAGATTATGAAAAAACAACTTATTTTAATCCTGTATAGTGCATTTCAAGAATTTGGTGTGCTGGCCCGAGTATTAACAAATATTGATCACAAATACAGATTGCTAGTTTTTAAAAATATGTAAGGCTGCTATCTACTCTGCTAGCAGAAGGACCTTTTGCAACAAGCAATCGAATTATTACCAAGGCATTAGTCGGTCTGAGACCTCGGTAGCAGAACTTTACATAAAATGGCTCAATATTTTATATAAAACAACCTCACCTAATGATATAATTCTGGGTTATCTGCTAAGGTCCCTTGAGCTATCATGCGAGTTGAACTGTTTAAAGTTTATATAAGACTTAGTTGAAAATCACCTAATATTGGTAACAAAAATAAACCCTGAAACTTTTGAATATGTGTCGCTGAGGAATTTAAGTCCATCTAATGCCCCAGTATGTTAACACAAGCAATATCGTACTACTATTGAAGAAGTTAGCAAGGTTTATGACTACTTGAATCCCTGTTATTTTTACCAAAGTTGTTTGAATATAACGAAAGCAGCACATGTAGTATCTTTAATTCTAACGGCCCTAGAAATAGGAGAACAGTTCAGTATTAGAATCTTTCTCAGCATTTCCAAGAAGTATTATGTAGACGGCAGTAAAATTGTAGCAGCATTTGAAAACATCATTGCATCAATTGTGAACAAAGGGAGGTAAATAGGAAATTGGCTGTGAAACTTTTGGGTTGCATTTCCTTTGAAGAAAGATTGCTTTTCATTGGCCATCTAACAGCATAGACAAAAACTAGATAAAGCCATTTTTGTGTCAACACAGATGAACATGTGGGTTCGCAATAACTGCATATGTCAATCTAAGGTTTTAATATTCTGTAATTCGAATCAGCCTATCAGTCACTGTGCAGTCTGCCGTGCAAGGAAATAGCTTACCGGACATTTTCATCTGTCTCGTATTCACTAATACAGATAGTACACTTGTCATCGGAGCTTCCAGATTTGCCTTCTTCGCTGTCACTAGCGACTCTCTTACTGTATCGATGAGCGAATGTCGTCCGCTCTATCGTCTCTTGTGAGGCACCTATATTACCGTTATTGCTCATCCAGGAAGAGAGGGCTCGAGCACGATTGAAGGGCAGCTGGTGCTGGAGTGGGAAAGCACTTAGAAGGCCCATCAGATGATCGTAAGTCCGACCTCGCTGAGCCGACTGGTAGGCCTGAGGCTGAATGGATGAAGGTACAGGTGATTTAAAAGGTGATGGTGGCCAGTGAAAGAGGCAGTTTTATTTGACATACAGTTGACATCGATTTAAATGGTTTATCTAGGTGACTAGGGTAGGAGAGAGTGGTCTGTACTGCTTACCATTGGCATAGCGGGGCTGATACTAATATGCATCTGTCCGAGATTGAAGTAGCCAATAGGAGGAGTGCTTTCGGCTGTAGCATTGTTGTTCGGATTGTCAAATACTGTCTGCCTCGGGGTAAATGATGGCCTTGAAACTGAGCTCCTGCTTGAGATACTATTAATCATAACATTGCGAAAATGACGTTGCGCAAGACCACACACCAAATAAGATTGAACTAATGGATTTGCTACATACCAGGACCCGGAACGATCCACAAAAGTCTCCGTAGATGGGCTTTCCTGGTATCTATGTCGCTCCTGTGAGGTTTGTAGAGTCTCTTCTCTGTCACAAATAAAACATAACCCATTACTAATGATAAAGGAGAACTGCTAGGCTATAATCTGCCAAAATACATGTTTTTATTCAAACTCAAAAAAGAAACTCCAGTACTGAGTCTTGAACTCACACCCATGCATCACATTGTCTAGCGGTTTTTAGATTCGACTGCCCTCACCTTTCAGGCTCTGCTCTGGTGTAAGAGTGCTCAGTTTCCCTCAGAGGTCGATTATAAGGATAGTCAGGACTTTCATGTCTCTGTCGTCTTGAATCAAGGCTATGCCACGATCTCTCCCTACTGTTTCTTGGACTGTCATCAGGTTCATACAACTCATCACGCTGCACGAGGTGCCATGGTCTGATGCAATCTCTCGGCCTAGGTAGTTGTTCCTGAAAGTACATATAACTACAGTTAAACAAGTACGAAAGTAAAAAGACCAACCGACTATATTTACAGTAATCCTTGGAGTTGCGAACTACTACCAGTCCGGAAGCTGACCAACAAGAAGGAACACAAAGAACAGTGCTAACATATAGAAGTAGGTCTACATACTCTAGGTAGGGCAGTACGAGAGGAGGAGTGGGGAGCATTCATACAGTGAGCCTGGTCATCTAAGGTGTGGGTTTCAGTAGGTCTCCTTGTACCCTGCGGTTGCTACAATTAAAGCCATTTCCTGTGTCGCATAAACTGGTGGCAAGCAAAAACAACAATAAAAAAGAACCACAACAGGGTTGGCTAACAGTTAACTCATTGGAAAACGATTACAAACAGACATTAAAAAAATGTACCCATGTTGAGGAATGCGAGATGGGAAATGGTTCCACAAGGCGTCTGCGTATACGAGGACTGCGTCGCCGTTTATGTTCTTCACTTTCATCGTGCGGTCCTGCAAAAGACGCATAAACAGATGGTGCATCGAGAGAAACATATACTTTAGCATCCAGGTGTTTATGAATGCCAGCCATGTTGGTTGAACATGCCTTCTAATGCTGAACAAAAAGCCAGCTTTGTTTGTAATTGGCATGGATATTGCTAACTACCAAAGGATTTCATGTAAGGACTCTGAAGCATTCTCTAAAAGTCTGCTTCTGCTAAACAAGGTGACAATACAACAAACTATTAATATTAAACTTTCTCCAAATTTAAGATTTTCAACACGTTTATAATTTTTTAAGGCATAATTAGGCTGGATAGTTGTTGCCTAGTTAATGACAGAGGTTAATCAAGAGAAGACAAATCCTAAAGCTTGGAAACATTTCTTTACAGTTAGCAGCGTGGTTGTCAATGACAGTAGAGGAGGGTGGGGCATGTTGCAACAAAAAATGCATTTTTGGGTATAACGTTTTACTAAAATATTAAAATATAATGTAGATAATTCCAAAAGATGCAGAAATATGTTTTCCGTATGTATGCCAAATACCGATTATTCTGGTTGTATACTGTGGAAAATATCGCGAAAGTACTAATTGCATAATTGGTGTCAACATGCCCTGGTAGGGGCACGTTGAAATTTCTTTGATTTTCATTGTTGATTTTAGTTTTAGAATTGTGTTTTCTTGAATTTATTTTCAGTCAAACAATTCAAATTTCAACCAATTATCTGAGCAAGAAAAACTTGAGTTTGCTATGAACATCAAAACGCCATGTACAACAATCACAACAAACAAACTTCCACAGTAAAACAAAACCTATATAAATCTATATATGTACATATCTCAGTTTGTTTGTATGTGTTTCTGTGTGTGTTTGTGTCCAGTTATGGCTGTATATAGCTATTAAAATTGCTAAAAATCGCGGTCAAGGCCAATTCTTTTCACGTGGACAATTGTATTATCTCAGTTGGAAGAGCCTCGACATTCTCTCTCCATTCGGTCGAACAAAGAGAATATGATATCTCATTTTTACATTTTTACCAGTATCAAAAGGTATACTAATATTGCTGTATTCAAAGTTTTGATGGATAGCTTCTTGTGGAACAATAACCTTTTTACACGCACGCACATTTCTATGCAAAAATTATTATTATCAATTAAACATTATCAAGATTTTTATTTTGTTTTCTCCGTTTGTATTAATTATATCATTACCGAATCATCTTTTATTGTAATCACAGCAAAACAGACTTAATTTGGCTATTAATTGCGAATTAATTTACTTTTAAACGTTTTTTATAGTTGCTTTTTTTAAAAATTTATTTGCCCTGCACAAAACATTTTCCTCATGATATGAAGTTTGAAAGTTGTTTGACAAAGTTTGAAAACCTTTACAGTTGTTTGTATTTTTTCTCTTAATTCAATTCAACTACACAAAACACTTTTCTCATGAATGTAGTTGGAAAGTTAGAACGGCAAATGTTGTAATACTGTGGTGGATGGTCGCACAAAACCTTTACAATATGTTAAATACAAATCAATTTTCTGTCCAAAGACTTTTTATTACAAGCAATTATTATTGCTAGGTAGTACAGCTAGTGTTGATAAAAATATGAAACTTTTCTTTCTATATATTAGTATTTGCAGCAATGATATCAATAATGTCCAGAAATTTATGGGTTCATCATGAGGACTAACTTTTAGCTACGCCATCAAGGTTTGTATCAAACAGCAGTTTCAATGCTACTTGAGCTGTTCCCTCTATAAGAATAGATGGGCAAGTTGCGACATGTTGCAACTTGCCCCATACCCTTTTGTGCTTCAACGTGCCCAACTTGACACTGAGTAACCAAAATGTTCATCCCAACTCAGGATGATGTAACATCATGAAGTTGGTGGGTGCATTGTGAAGAGAACATGTCTAGAGCCTCCTTCACTGACTTTTGTTAACATGGGATGATCTTTTGTTAACAAAGATATGCGATTTTTTAAATTTTGATATAAAATTAAAGAGGCAAAAGATTACTAATTAATTTTACAAAATCATGGCTCACCTAAATTGCTGTTCTTTTAATTTCACGAAATTAAGATGACCTAGAAAAGTCTTCAGTTAGAGAAGTAAGAATTTAAAATGATGTAAACAAGCATAAAATTTGAGGAATGTTTCAACTTGCTCCGCGTTGCAATGTGCCCCACTCTCCCCTATCTCTTACATCCATATACACGTAACTCATTGCATATACATGTAATACGTAGTTACCAGACCGACTTACTTTCGTTGTAACTACGGTAGGTATAAGGATCATTCATAGAGCCTCGTCGAGGAGGACTGTAGTAGGGGGGATGAAAAGGAGGATAGTTAGGAGGCATCAGACTCGAGTAACTTCCGGGATGAGGAGCTGAAGGCAAGACTGGATCGTGATTGAGAGTGGAGAACTGCGGCGGTTGAAAAGGGGCCCAATAACTGGCTGGATGGTGGTGGGTCTGTCTCTGCGCGCAGTTCTGTCGCTGCCCGCAATGACACGTGTTTCGGGTTGTTAAATCGAGCAAACTCTCACTCGGCCTGAAAGGAGTAAACAGAAACTTCTAGATACATGGTACCGGACTGTCATGTCTAAAGACTCCTCATGTTAGAATTGGACACACCTTATACATGTTGATGTTTAAACTGGTTGCACCATGTTTAAATTAATGACAATGTGACTTGGGAGCTCAATTCCATTCAGTGGTAACCTCTCAAGCACTTGAATGACATGGTACCAGCATGCCTTGTGAAGAAACTCAACTCTTATCCATGCTAATAGAGTGGCTACACACACTCTTACATGATAATCATGATAATGCCATTATATTGGAAAACTCAGAAAATTTAATGACGACTGAAGCCAATTCTCATTGGGCAAATTACTCTTCAGTGACAGGTAATTTACTATCAGATATTGTCTTCTAGGTAACAGTCAAACGACATACCTAGCAACTCGACCGCAAGGCTCTGGCATGTGGTCCTGCATTGAACTATGAGAGATACTGGAGTGTCTGTCATGTGTAGGTGATAAAGCTTCATTATGTGAAGTCAGCAGCTGTTCTAGAGTGGACCCTGCCTGTTCAGGTCGCTGTCCAGCTGATGAAGAGGCCTCAGGCAGGTGCGCTTGTGATGACTGAAAAGGCAATGACATTTACTAGAATGCACCACAATAAAACTACTACATCTTCCAACTCCTAATAAAAATGGCCAATGCCTGTTTTCACTTTAAAACCATGACGCCGTGATGCATTCCTTTGGATTGGATCTCAGATAAGCAAACATATTTCAATGGATTTAAGGAAAATGAGCCCAGTGTTCACATAGAGGCCGGTTCACCATATATTGCCGTTTGTCAGCGTTTCCCTTTCGGCTTTCATCGTCGGTTATGTGAATTGATGGCATCGACGAAGCATCTGGAAAGTTTGCATCTATTAAACTTTCCTGATACTTCGCCGAGCATCGATGACTGCCTTTCAAATGTGAACCATTGCGGCGAAGGTAATTCGCGGTCGCTGATAGCGTGATTTATTCATATCCGTTTATGATAGTCCCTGCGGGACTAGTTTTTGATTTTAGCACGCGAAAACAAAGAGGTTTCTTCGCGAAAAATTGAAAAAGCTAAATGAAAACACTACGTCACGGAGTATTTCCTGACGCAAACTCGGATGTGTATGTGATAGTTTGAACATGGTTATCACCGACGATCACCAAAGTACTGTGGCATCAACGCTGAGATACGGCGATATAGTGTAAACTGGCGAAGCCCCGGCTGCCAAAGCCTACAAGGCTTTAAAATCATGTATATGATATGAGAAATGAGCACATCTGTAGTAATAAATAAGTTGATGAAATAATAAAAATCAATGCCTTTGACCTTTGTCCTTCAGTACAAATGCTGACTGCCATTGGTTTGCTGTAATCTGATCTTAGCCTTTGTTGTAGACAACCAATTAGGATCACAATCTTGTCATGTTACATGATCATTACATCACTTTATTGTACTGTATGCTGCTTTTATATTGAATGGCCATTGAATGTCGACTATAATGACGTTAGTGTACTTGAATCAATGAAATAGAGCTATAATTTACATGTACATTGAGAATTGGCAAAGTCTAAAGTTTTTTACCCCTAACTATAGTTATACTTAAAAACACACAAATTTTCTAACCATAACTTAGTTAGGGAGTGTTAGGGTAGCACTACATCACTGGATATATATAATTATATATATATATATTTAACTGGATGTTGAATGGCAGAACTCGTGAAAAAGTAATTGGCTAATTTAAGTGTGAGTTAAACACCAATTTTTTTTAAAATCTGGCACGGATACACTTTTGCATTTCCCTTACAATTAAAGCAGTTTGTTAAATGAAACCTGACCCAGCACTCATACAAAATGACTCCTTTACTGGAAACATTTTAGGAGAAACAATAAGCATTCTCTGAAAGAACCCAAATGTATTTGCCAGCTACAAACCGAATATGGGTTTGCTAAAATGGCTTCCTAAAGGCATTAAAATTTAGAATATGGTAATTATCTCTAACATAGTTGATTAACTAGACCTCAACTGCGTGTGATACAACACAACACTGATGGTCATGATAGTAATTATTAATTATTACTAATATACACAGCACAAGGCCATTGATAGAGTGAAGTAAGCTAGAAATAGCTGAACTGTTGACGCATTTAGTGAAGCTCTGACAGATGGACACAGGTATAAGTAATAAATCTGTCTAACATACCATTGTGACTGTGCGTGATACTGCACAACGGTCTTGCCTAGCGCCCTGCGCAAGCCATTCACTAGCATTATAAGTGGCAGACTGTCTCTCTGTATTTACAATCACATCTTCCATCTCATAATCCGACTATGGAAAATACAGAAAAAGCCAACATGGTTACATTTGGTAAGTGAAACTGCTAAAAAGCAACTAGACATGAAAACATTTGAACAAGAAACTGGAATTCGCAATAAAATTAATAAGTTATAACAAATCCTAAAGACAACAAGAAAAACCAAAATGCTTCTCCAATCCTCATGTTGCTGACCAACTAATCCAGCAGTATGACGACTCATTCTGCCAGCAAGTACTGCTGACCACAGCCAATAAGGAATGATCATTATTCCTGTCCCACCAGGGACTAAATTTTGGCAAAAAATCTAGCTAAAAACCTGCTACAAGTGAGATATAGCTGATGATAGACCAGGTCTAAAAGAACTACAAGCCACTAGAACTCTAGCCCATTGCACTCATTTAGGAAATTGTCTGCTCAATACTCCTAGTGAAAGGAAAACTACTATATGAATTCGTGTGACTCATTTGAGTCAACTCTATGAGTCAACTATAACAGAGACAAATGGAACTTGAGAATGATATATCTCTACTGAATGCATCAAATTAAGTTTAGTTTCGCTAAAATCTTTAGTTTAAAAAGTCTAGTCTAAAAATCTTTAGTCTAAAAAGTTTAGTTTCGCTGGAATCGCTAAAATTATAAAATCTTTATTTTCTGAAAACCTTGCTTAACTTTCCAATGCTAAAAACTGTGTGCAAAGAGTTGCTAAAATGATTTAAAATGTGTAATCAAAACATTTGATGCTGGTTATTACAAATATAAAAAGCACATTCATATTGAAATTGTCCTCCATATGTGAAATAGTCGTTTTAATTGCATTGTGCATGACTCCTAACTTCCATGACAATAAACAAGACTTATCTGTAGCTTATAAACATGTTTAGGAGCAGCAATACAAACGGTAACCTTTTAGCATCAGTATTTGATCCGTTGATCAGTTTAGCAAGATGGGCGCTCGACTGAGCCATAAGCAGAGAAACTAGCGCAAGAGAACAACAAAAATAATCTTCTAGCAGCAAGAGATAAAATAAATCTATTAAAATACAAATCTCGCAACAAAATTATACCAAGTCTACAAATTATGATACATTTTGACAAGGAATATAATACATATAAATATTGCTAGTCAACAATGGTTTGAGCCAACATATGTGCGTAATTAGCTTTAAACGCCAAGTCTCACTATTTAATAACATAACTAATCAGAAACAGCAGATGTCGGCCTACACAACTTAGAGGGCTGCTGGCACAGACTCACCATCATATCGTCAAAAGGCGTCGCCATATCTTCGTCTGATGCAGTCAAATCAACGAGCTCTGTACCCACAGCGGGTGTACCGGTCAAATCTACTTCGACAACTGAAGAAGACCTGCGTCTTCTCCTGCACCAAGAATTAAGTATTATACCAACAATGCAACGTGGACTGTTTATAACAATGCAGCATTGAAATGAATATAGCATCATAACCACACCAATACACAATTTGACATCGGCTTGGTAATTTTGTACTTGGCATGACTGTCCAAGCAAACAGAAAACATGGAATGACTCAGTCTACACAGAAAATATAGACTATCCAAGAATTTTAAACATTGATATGATGTGAATGAAAAGAACAACAGAAATATAAGATGAATAGAAAAAATAATTATTAAAATGTATCAATTAACATAAAACTAAGCAAATATGCAAAATATTAAGTTTTAGTAGAGATTCACTGGAATAATATAAAGTTTTGTTTTCTTTCGGTTGGACAAAGTTACATAACCCGAGAAGGCCGACTCGGAGGAGTCGCATTGCAGCCGGAATTAGAGCCGAGTGCAAAATCTGACTCACGAACTCAAGTCATGGACAACCTGTGTATAATAACTACCAATATCTGGCTGACAGGAGGAGAGACAATTGCTTACAAACAATAAAAAGGATAAAACTTCAGCTCTGAATTAATCCTAACGAACTTGTAGAAGTTAATGTCTCACACTTGTAGAGACTTTATAAATAGATAATCGAGTTTTGAGCACATTAACTACACACGACTAATCAAGTATTGCTGATGTTTACATTGTTCTACTAATTCTGAGACGCAGAAGTACTATTCTGGCCGCAAAAGTGTTAGCCTGAAAATCAGGTACTAATTCCCTTATTTGGTGTTTCTGAATGCCACCCAATTGAGCTCCCGTGTGTGTCTCCAAGGGCAAGAGGTGCAACAATAACATAGCGGTATATGTTTTTATTTACTAAAAAATACAATATTTTATCTTGATAAATGCTTTGATGAAAATAATAATGCCCACTCTCATCACGACTAACTTGACAAGGGTCAGCAGCAAGTATCAGCAGCAGCCAACAGTAACAAGATCATAAATTATACAGCAAAAAAGCTAGCTAGTGTTATTTATAGTTATTTATTGAATCCAAGGAACTCCCTACAGGTCTGTATAGATAAGAAGTAGCGTACAATATGGCAGTTTGATGTAAAACAGTGATGGACAACTAATCTCATTGTTTTTGCTTGCTGGTTTGTTATGATTAGTTCATCGGTTTTAAGCAAAACGCCTTTAAACCAAAAATAAATTACAATAAAGATAACAAAAATTGAAATCTTTATATAAATTAACTAGAAATTCCCCTGTCATACAGCCCACGACCAAAGTGATATTGGAAAAAAGAAAGGGTACTGATGGTCGAGAAATGCAATATTAGCAATCAAATGGCACTGCAGTGCAACAGGATAACTGCAATGGTAGCTGTAATGTACTGGGTGTGGGTGTTATTATATACAACAAACAGCAATAATGAAAGGAAAAGATTATATGTTTATATCTCTCCCCCGCCATAGGAAAAATGCGATATAAGAAGTAAAATGCACTGATATTAGAATAAACAATATTATTAATAAAGTAATACAGTAATAATAGAAAACCACTGCACAATTTTGTTTATATCTCAAAACGTCATAGCTAACAATATCAAAAAGTTGTGATATTTATCTAGATTTTTAGAAAAACTATTGAACAAAATTATTTAGAAAAACTAATAACAGTAACATATTGCCCAACATCGATCGGTCACTATATACTTCGATCTTGTGAATTCGAATGATTATTCTTATAATTAAATCTTATAAAATCGAATAATTATTCTTATAATTAAACATTGTAATAATCTTATAAAAATCGTTAGAAAAATATCATCGTCATTTCCTTCACTTTCACTGCTTTAGACATGAGTTGGAATACCAAAGTACTCATTATAAGTGTCCAAAATGTCAGTTACTTTGAAATCGGCAAAAAAGAAACGATTACTTTTCAGTTCATCTATGTTAGTTACAGAAACCTTCGGCAATTGGACAATGCCATAGACTAGTGAAATGTGCACGTTTTTCTTTTAAAATGCGTACGACTTAATGGTTCTAATCTCTGTCGCACGGCCTTATTGGCGTTTCGTTGGCCGGTCTTAAATTTGATTAAAAAAGGCTTGCCAAAGTTTTAATAGTGATTTTAGGCCAAATTAATCTGCCTTTTATGTATAATCCGATCAGATGGGTAAGGTTTAGGATATTGCCTACAAATTTCAAAGACTTGGTAACATATTTAAATAGGTTTATATGTGTTTTGTATCGTTATTATACTTGAACGACTCCATTGAAAAATGGTTAAATTTGTTGATGAGATTTCGGTACAAGGGTTTGCGATGGCCATTGATGACTAATTTTCGTGAGTTTTGTGCACATATGCATTTATTATAAAGCTCCCCAACAATCGCTTCGCTCGTGTTTGGTCGCGGGAAAATGTCCTTAAAACATGATACTAAGGCTCTATCAAAGGCTTGTAATACATGTTTATAGGAATGTCAAAAACGAGAGGTGTGTGGAGACATTTCAGCTGCAGAGTACTTGGTGTCATGTTCACGCAATACTGAAGCTAGATGTTCTAAACAATCTTGTATTGTCCGCCCTTGCCAGACCTTAACAATACAATTACAGGGTCAACTGACAGTAGTACTAATCATGATCAGCCAGGAGTACCCACAGTCCCTGTGGGTAATTACTGATTTGAAAATGATCAAACTGGAAGATCAGCTGTTTTAATGGTGGCACACTACACATAGCTTCCACCAGTCTACCTGCTGTGGGAGCAAGAACAACGATCGGCTAGTTATTTTAATACAAATAGTAAAAGTAATAATTAAAATAATTATTACTTTAATAATTAGAATAATCATTACTTTAATAAATGATAATCCATCTTTGGTAGGCGAGTTTATAATTACACAGAAGTAACCAGCAACATGTTTCCTATGTCTTATTTTAAACTGCTCCAAGTATGCAGTTGTACAGACGAATGCTCTGATACCAATACCAGCTCTACATGTGAATACGCACATCCAGGTACTTCAAAGACAGTGCAGCAGCATACTACTAGTAGACAATATACATGACTTCTGTACTTAAAACTCATGCTTCAACCACCAAACACCATAATTATTCTTCTTGTGTAAAATGTTCGAGGGACGCTCTACCCAGCAGACCTATACCCAATTCACTGATTAGAAAACTTAAGCTATGTCAATTTTAAGTGAGCAACGCAAATAACAGAGCCATTCTAACCATAAATGTTAGGGTCAATATGTGTGACCTTGTCTTTAATACAGTCAGTGGCTAATTCCATGATGTTCTTCCTACTACCATAACCCTAAGCTTTTAAATATGGGTGCAAAACTCAACAGATCTGCCTCATATCACAATGAGTGAAGCCAGCTGCAGTTTCTTCTGACCGGGCTTATCTTACTACTAGCAAACTATTCTGGTATAACTGAATGGATGGAATGTATTTGCGGAGAGAGGCAGCAATGCTATGCGTCCATCTTGTATGGCGTGTTCAATAGCTCAGTAGCGTGTGATGATGTGCTCGGCATATGACGGTGTGCTCGACGCAATCATGTTAACTATTAATATGGGCAATAACACTGTCCACTCAATATAACCAGTAATAAAATTTCTAGCCGGTAATAAAAACCAATGCTAGCCTTCCCCAGGGGACAATGTATGATCTTATCTCAATATACTTGACTCGCCTTTTTAGGGATCGAGATCTCAACCTAAAGGGGGTGCCAGTAGATAAAACCTCTATATCGCTGTCACTTCTACTTCCTGTTTCCGTTAGGTTGCCACGGGCTACTGGTACCTCTATGTCAAGGCTTTGATCTGCAACATCTGTAAAATCAAGACAAGCGAATGAGCTGAAACATCTCTACTTCAAACAACAACTAGAGGTATCAGCTATGAGCAAATAATGAAAATGGTTTAAGGTTTACCTGCAACAAAATTTACATTACAGGTATTTGGTATCAAAAGGTTCCCCATGTCTTACTCTGCTGTGTTGTAGGTACAAAATATGTGGAAATGTGATTACAAGCACTTAAAAGCTCAAAAACGAACAATTTAGCCTGGTTTCCATATGACAGCGCAATGATCGTGCGCGGTCAAGTGATCGTGAGCAATGCAATGCTTGGACTGCGATGCAGTGTTTCCATAGCGCGCGTAGGCGCTATGCTTGCATTGGACAGGGTAGATAATTTCCTTACTTTTTCGTACGGGAGACAGATTTCTTCGAAAAACAGCCCTCCGTTGCGACATTGCGCTGTCATATAAAAACCAGGCTTAACTTTTTCGTACGGGAGACCGATTTCTTTGGAAAACAGCCCTTCGTTTGAATTGTGGGATAGGTTGAAAAGGTCGAGCGGTGTATTGTGGGACACATCATCGCACGCACCCGTCGCAAGGATCCATTCTGTTGTGTTGGATCCTTGTGATCAGCGTACGCACGCCGCGCGATCGTCGTGTGTTGACGTTTCCACATCACAGCCAGCCTACGCATGACGTCGTGCGCTTTGTTGCGCAGTCATATGGAAACCAGACTTTAATCGCAGCCATCACCAAAACGCCGTAGTTTGAAATCTCTTTATTTGGCTGACGTACTCCAACAGTTTGGTCATTGTTTTGAAACGTGATGTTATCCCGTGAAATTAAAGGCCAATAAAGGCTCGACATAAAACGTCTCGTAGCACTAGTTTATGACAAATACTTCGGGTTTTACCGGAAAACCCGTATCAAATATAAATGCTCGCTACTTCACAGTATCGTTTCAGCCTGGTTTAATCGTCTAGTCGTAATCTGATCATGTAACCCAGTTTCTGCCGAATCGCGCGAACAATCTCTGCAGCATTTTTCAACTATAGCAGGTGACCAACAGGGTCCTCATCTGAGGATGATACGCACTCCTTGGAGCTACGGTTAAAAATTTAAACAAATTTTTATGGTAGGTTTTGAGATATCAGCGCTCAAATGACAGCTTTACAATTATGATGAAATAGACACGCAAGGACAATAGACATGGTTTTATTGAATGTGTGACGTGTATTTGTAAAAATATTTCGAAGAATGAGGTTGCATGAAAGTGTAAACAAAAGCCATCTTATTCAACTACATCCCATTTTAGCCGTTTTGGAAATAGATTCCAATTTACAGCGTTTTCGTGATAGCTGCGATTAACTGTTCGTTTTTGAGCTTTTAAGAGCTTGTAATCACATTTCCACATATTTTGCACCTACAATACAGCAGAGTGAAACATAGTGAATCTTTTGATACCAAATAACTGTAAGGTGAATTTTGTTTCAAGTCAGCCTTTAGGACCTGATATATGGAATCCCTATGACAGATCTTTCGCCACTTCTTCCAAGTAGAAACAGATTATGACTTTAGGCTGGTTCACATTATCACCTATGTTGGTGTTTCTCACAAAATACTTTGGTGATCGTCTGTAATTACAATGTTTACACAATCGCAAAACCGTCCAGCTTACATCAGCGAAATGTCCGCAGCATAGCGTTCTAAGTATACAATGCAGTCGAGGAAACGATGAAATACTAGTCCAGCAAGAACTGTAATAAAAGAAAATTGGATCGAGCAATTCGCAACGACCAACCATCATTGTCGAAGTGGTACACGCTAAATGGCACAGCTGTCGTAGATGCTCCGCGAACTATCGGGAAAGTTTGACAGCTGCAAACTTTCTTGATGTATTGGCGCAGCCTTGACGATGCTTTAAGTTTACGGTGCACATAGTAGCCAAATAATTGCCGAGAGGACGACACCGACATACGGAAATGTAGTGTGAACTAGCCTCAAGGTTGACATACAAACACAGGCTACATACTAAGATATAGCTAAAGTAAGCCTGTGCCAGGCAATATGAAGATATAACTTGGGAGGGAAATCTGTAAAAACGCAAATTGCCTACTTGTCCAATCGATGAGTCATTTGAGACTCGCTTACCTTCGGCATTGATTGGTAAAATTCATACCAGACCAGCCAATGACAACACTGAATTAATTATCAACTTTTTATTTGCCGTTTCTATTAGCCAGACGAAGATCTTGGTTTACGCTATTGGGCATTTTACTGACAAATAGTTTCATCTAGTCACAACCAGGTAGCAACCTATGTTGAATATTAGTAATAACTCAAATGTCATAATGATAGATTGTTAACTGTACCTATATAATGTCAACAGTTACTGTATCAAGGCTAAACTTTGAAACAACCCGAGGCTAGAAAACTAAACCAAGATCGTGATGAACAACTATATTTTTATACTCGACTTGCTATGTCTGCCCTATTAATACGCACTTAGTTAATAAAGGCTCTCCGGCCATTTAAAAAGCCTGAGGGTGAGTTGTTGGGCTGGAGTAAGACAGAGCAAACTTGCCGAGGACTCTGCGGGTTTCAATGTTGTGACTTATGCTATCGGAAACCAGTCGCATATTCGAGTGAGTCAAATATTTAGTTATGCCACCTTGTCGTGATTGCTTAGCTTATCGTCAGCAAATGCATTTTAAAATAGAATACGAAAATCACTGAAAATAGTTTCATCTACCTAGTATTATAGTATCCTAGTATCTACCTAGTATCTAGTATCCTAGTATCTATCTAGTATCTAGTATCCTAGTATCTATCTAGTATCATAGGAACCTAAAATAATATAGCCAAGTTTAAAATACAAATTACTTAAAAATATAATATGATGAACTATACGTATTAATTCGAATTACAAGCATTTTAATAAAAATTGGTCTGTATAAATGGTACAAACTAGTTTCCTAGTGTTGTGTGATTACAGGGTGCATGTTTTGCAGGGTGCTGATTGCAAGGCAAGCAGGAGGACATGGAGACACAAGCACATCTCCATGCCTCTTAAAGGTTAACTGACGGCACAAATTATTGCACTACCAGCAGCAGATAACATTACAGAACAGCATTCGACTAATATTTTTGTGTGATAGATGCAAAATCTTGACAGGGAACAGCTACGAAGCTGTAAAATTATATCAAAACCCCCTCTATTGATCTAAATTAACTCCAAACTGTCCGTTCAATGTCCTTATTCATAAAAGCAGAGCATGAGTTAATAATTATTAATAAAATGACTTCCGAGAACAACAAATTTTTATAGACAATCTTTTAAATTTGTGCCAAAAAGAGAAGTTCTTGCTAGGGCACGCCACAAGACATTTGCATTTTGTGGAATACACCGCTCAAGCCGATTGGTGTAATTCTATAACCACCGCTCCAAAGTTAATACTGTGCAAACTTTCTTGATATTTGTAGAATCCGCTTGGATCTTCCTTCTAATTATCAGCCATGTTGGGTAACCAAAACACATGATGACTAGATAGGAAAATGGTGGCTAACAGAGGCACTTTAATCTCGCATCCACACATTGGCTGATAGTCGGGATTGACATTGTATATTACGCGTCTATTTTTGCTGCCAAAAATGATCATATGTCAAAGCTTGGAGCTTGTATCACAAGTGTTTTGTCTCCAAGACTGGTTTTTTGTCCTAACATTTTTATCATTGCTAAAAAATGAAATATCATGATTATACTAGAATCAATAGATGTAATATTATAATGCTGCCAGTTAACCTTTAAATTTATCTCCAGTGTGCTTTAGCTCCAAGCGTACCAGAAAACTAGCCCCAGTGAAACCGAAACAGTCCATAATGCAGATTTTTCCAAGGACAGCGGAGTGACCATCATATGACTTGATACAACCGGCTAATAGTATTTCTATACAATGTTTAGACTAGCAGACACTGAATTAATTGTTGTTACGATTGGAACACAGGCTAACCCTAAGAAATTCAACACATTTTTGAAATGCAGAATTTAATCTCCAATGCTTAAATTAGCCAGTAATTTTAACAAAGAAATTTCAATAATAATTATCTGCCAACTACTTAGGAGCATCAGTTGTTTAGAATCAGCTAGTCGCAAACACTCTACGACCGTCTGTCGACTCCTTAGCCCTAGATTCCAACTAACCCGCTGACACGATTGGCTCAGTCTCCAAATCGCTAAGATATCTGCTAGGAGAGGTTGGTGCCTGGCTCCAACCATCAATTTCGACGGTGTCAGTAACTATTAAATCGGAATGCCAGTCTTGCTCTTCATCCATCCTTTCCTAGAAATCATAAAACTCTAGCAATCAAAAGATGTGCTAGCAGTAGATTATACTTTATCAATCCTTGCTTTGATAAAGTAGGACTTTGCTAATATAGGACTTTTTAATAAAAACTGCAAATAGTTCGCACAGATGCAAAATCTAGCTAGGATAAAACTTGACGTTACAATAACACTCCTGTATTTTATTTATTGGGAAGGTTTCAACATCACAAGTTCAAGGGTCAACTCACGACAAATTGAAAATTTTTTTATCAGAAAGTACAGGTATTTTTCTATCATTTGAGGTTTTGTCTGTCGACTAAACTTGGCCGCAATTAAAATGTTCGGAACAAAAAAACTCAAGTGTCAATAGTTGCACTTTCTTGTTAGGACATCGGCTATTGCTGCTTTAGGACATCGGCTATTGCTGCGTTAGGACATCGGCTATTGCTGCGTTAGGACATCGGCTATTGCTGCGTTAGGACATCAGCTATTGCTGCGTTAGGACATCGGCTATTGCTGCGTTAGGACATCGGCTATTGCTGCGTTAGGACATCGGCTATTGCTGCGTTAGGACATCGGCTATTGCTGCGTTAGGACATCGGCTATTGCTGCGTTCAGGTTGCACTGTTGAGCGACTGTGCTAGAGCGGCAAAATCCTATAAGACGAACAGTCCTTTCTTTTTGTAATTATTAATAAAACTATGTGTTTTGTCTTTTACTCTTTACTTTTGAAATAAACCATACCGGAAACTTTATGAACTGTGACCAACCAAGTTTGTACAACATGTTGATTGCAAGCCTTGGCATTTCAGTATATTGGAAAAAATTAGCAAATCGCAGACACACTGTCACTAGTGCAAATATTGCTTACGGTGAAAATGGTCGATGCATAGTGGAGCGTGTGAAAACTACATGTTACCGATAACACATTTCGTGAGAAGCCATGCGGTATTTCCATTCATCGAGCTGATGATTGATGTTTAGCCATTCAGATGGGCTCATTAAAACAAAGTTCAAATCATCTTAAAGAGAGATAGTTTTTTTTGCGGTGAACGGACAAATACTGCTAACCTCGCAAACATCCCTGACAAGCAGAGCGGGTGGGGAGGGTACTGAAACAGATGTAACAGGACTAATAGCAGTGGCAGCTCTGCTGCTCGGAGACTGAGCTGAATTCTCACTAGCGGAACGAGACGATCTGACAGGCTCCTCAGAGAGATACTCCCGGAAAGCCCCTGGGCTGGTTCTACAAAAGAACAAGTTATTTCAGCCATGAAACAAACTGACAGCGAGAAACACTATGAATTGATTTTCTTCATCACTGTGACAAACTGAACTACCTACACCTACGTATGTGAGTTGTGCGACCCTTAAAAAGGATGCAGGCAGGTAGAGAATAGCAGAGAAAACAGGACACAATCCTTCAAAGGGTTTGATGTGTGCACATACAGTACGACGGTGTCATCTGAAGACTATTATATTCAAATATGCTAGCAAATGACATAAACCCATGGTGATGCATAATAGATGTCATAATAAATTATCGGAGTAGCCAACAGTACCATGGATATGCCAAATTATTAAAATATCATATAGATATACCAAAGCATAAACACTGTAGTCTGCATCCTTGCGCCAACACCTGGCATTCAAATCCCGATCCGTAACTTGAATCAGAGCTTATTAGGGTACGAGTTAAAACTGACTAACTTTCAACACAAAATATGCTCTGAAGGCTGGTTTAGACTATATCTCCGTGTGTCGCTGTTAATCGCACAATGCTTCGTTGATCGTCTATGATAACTCCGGTGATCGTCTATGATAACAATACAATGTTCACACTATCACAAACCCATCTGCGCTTACATCAATCAAATATTGGCAGCATTGCATTCTCATCATACAATGTAGTCGAGGAAACGATGAAATACTAGTCCGGCAGCAACTGTCATAAAAGAAAATAAAGATTAAGCGATCCGCGACGTCCAATCACCCTCGCGGATGTGGTATACATTGCACAAGCTGTCATGCAAAGGCGCAATTTTTCCCCATGTAAACGCATTGCCTTGATGATGCCTTCAATATACTGTGCACATAGTTGATGGATAATCGGCGAGAGGAAAACGCTGACATATGGCGGTATAGTGTGAACCAGCCTTAATGAACACACGCGTGTGACGCACCTGGTGCTAGGGCTAGCAAGATCAGAGTGAGGGACGGGTGATGATGTGACCACACAATTCTCATAAGGTGTCGCTACTCGAGGTACGCACGCTGGTCTCGATTCACTGGAGGTAGCAAAGTGTGATGTTGGACAGAGTGAGGCTCCCTCTAGACTTGTGCCCAGTACAGCTGTGATTAGAAAATCGCAAATCAACTTTTTGGAGGCATTGAACATTGGTAACTTTATATAAATAAAGTACATCACTCATTCTACCTGCCATCCAGTGTCACGTGTCAAATGAGTGAAAATGAACAGAGTTGTTACATGAATGCTTGGACACGCCAGCTAGTAGATCCGGGTTACTATTAGTAGTTGCTAGTAGTAGTTGCTAGTAGTGCCATTTGCTATTGCATTTCTAGCAAGCAGTCTAAAGGAGGCAAAAATATTTTCACCATAAAATACCGTGGGAATATACCTTGGTAGCCTATGTGATTGGTTAGTAAACCTAGTATAACGTAATAACTTGACGTTTGCTATTTCTAATAGAATTCAATTACTAATAAAAATTCGATCTGTCAATTGCGATCGCGAACAAAGAAAGGCATGAAAAAGTGAAAGAGCTGTGAACCGAATTAGCATATGAAATGATATGGACTAACAGAGTGCTAATGCCTCCGACGAACATGATAATGTCCACACCATGCAAAATACCAGCATGTGCGTCCACCACTGCAATAATCTATTTACTCAAAAACCAGCAAGGTTATGTCATTGCAACAGAGAACAAACTAATGTACATAAACATACACTAAGGCTATGTCATTGCAACAGAAAACAAACTATGATGTATAAACATACACTAAGGCTATATTATTGCGACAGAGAACAAACTATGATGTATAAACATACACTAAGGCTATATTATTGCGACGGAGAACAAACTATAGTGTATAAACATACACTAAGGCTATATTATTGCGACGGAGAACAAACTAAGGTGTATAAACATACACTAAGGCTATGTCATTGCAACAGAGAACAAACTAAGGTGTATAAACATACACTAAGGCTATGCCATTGCAACAGAGAACAAACTAATGTACATAAACATACACTAAGGCTATATCAATGCAACAGAGAACAAACTAAGGTGTATAAACATACACTAAGGCTATGTCATTGCAACAGAGAACAAACTAAGGTGTATAAACATACACTAAGGCTATGCCATTGCAACAGAGAACAAACTAATGTACATAAACATACACTAAGGCTATGTCATTGCAACGGAGAACAAACTAAGGTACATGAACATACAATAAGACTATGTCATTGCAACAGAGAACAAACTATGGTGTATAAACATACACTAAGACTATATCATTGCAACAGAGAACAAACTATGGTGTATAAACATACACTAAGGCTATATCATTGCAACAGAGAACAAACTAATGTACATAAACATACAATAAGGCTATGTCATTGCAACAGAGAATAAACTATGGTGTATAAACATACACTAAGGCTGTGTCATTGCAACGGAGAACAAACTAAGGTACATGAACATACACTAAGGCTATATCATTGCAACAGAGAATAAACTAAGGTACATAAACATACACTAAGGCTATGTCATTGCAACAGAGAATAAACTAAGGTGTATAAACATACACTAAGGCTATATCATTGCAACAGAGAACAAACTATGGTGTATAAACATACACTAAGACTATATCATTGCAACAGAGAACAAACTATGGTGTATAAACATACACTAAGGCTATATCATTGCAACAGAGAACAAACTAATGTACATAAACATACAATAAGGCTATGTCATTGCAACAGAGAACAAACTAAGGTGTATAAACATACACTAAGGCTATATCATTGCAACAGAGAATAAACTATGGTGTATAAACATACACTAAGGCTATATCATTGCAACAGAGAACAAACTAAAGTGTATAAACATACACTAAGGCTATATCATTGCAACAGAGAATAAACTATGGTGTATAAACATACACTAAGGCTATATCATTGCAACAGAGAACAAACTAAGGTGTATAAACATACACTAAGGCTATATCATTGCAACAGAGAATAAACTATGGTGTATAAACATACACTAAGGCTATATCATTGCAACAGAGAACAAACTAAGGTGTATAAACATACACTAAGGCTATGCCATTGCAACAGAGAATAAACTAAGGTGTATAAACATACACTAAGGCTATGTCGTTGCAACAGAGAATAAAATTAAGGTGTATAAACATACACTAAGGCTATGTCATTGCAACAGAGAATAAACTAAGGTGTATAAACATACACTAAGGCTATATCATTGCAACAGAGAACAAACTAAGGTACATAAACATACACTAAGGCTATGCCATTGAAACAGAGAACAAACTAATGTACATAAACATACACTAAGGCTATGCCATTGCAACAGAGAACAAACTAATGTACATAAACATATACTAAGGCTTATGTCATCGCAACAGAGAACAAACTAAGGTGTATCGACCCAAATTTACAGTTACATACGCGTGCAATGAAACCAGCAACCAAGGAGCACTACAGTCCTTCCATAAAACATCGACAATAATAGCCTTAGAACGGTGAAGACATGCATGACCATCGAGTGATACAAAACCAATACACACAATATGAATCGAGGTTCTACATTTGTTAGCTCAGACACTCACCACACCTGCCTCCACCATAAAGAGACCAAAAATGTATAGTAGCCTGCTCATTTGAGAGCTTTTCAAAAATAATCCCATAATAATTGACGATTATATGATAACGCTTTATAAATTGATGTTTATAGAAAGTGCTACATAGAAAGCTGATAAGAGGGAACATTCTCGTAGCGGTAAACACTATTATTATTACTACTCCTTCCACCAAAGCCTTGTTTTACCATAAGAGTTCAACAAATTCTTTGCCACCTCGCTTCCTTGGCTATTTACAACGGATAATTAATTGTTAGTTATAAATTTTAAAGATAATTTACAAAGGGCAACTCAAATACTTCTAATTATGTAATATTAGTTTTTAAATAAAGTAGTACCCTGGCAGCCTAGTAGCTGTGAGAGATTGTAATGTGTGCAGATAAATCACAATGTAAAAAGTATGTGCTCTACTATTCAAAATAGCAGGAAGGTTGTCAATTAGCCCTTGTCAGGCTGCCATGCGGAATATCACAGGTTCAAAACCCATAAGAGACAATCTTTTACCTCAGCCCGAACGAAGGCTTCAGACAGACGTGTCTATTATTACAGTAATGATTGAACCATCACCACATATGATTACAAAGCACATACATTGAACTAGTGACTCACCTGACCGACTAGTGACTCACCTGACCGACTAGTGACTCACCTGACCGACTAGTGACTCACCTGACCGACTAGTGAATCACCAGACCGACTAGTGACTCACCTGACCAACTAGTGACTCGCCTGCCTGACTGGTGACTCACCTGACCGACCAGTGACTCACCTGACCGACCAGTGACTCACCTGACCGACCAGTGACTCACCTGACCGACTAGTGACACACCTGAACGACCAGTGACTCACCTGACAGAATAGTGACTCACCTGACCGACTAGTGACTCACCTGACTGACTAGTGACTCAGCTGACTGATTAGCTACTCACCTGGCTGACTCGCGGAACTGTTTGCTTGAGAGTGGGACACAGTCGGTGGCAAGCTGTAATCCAGTGGCTCTGTAGCTATGTAACAAAAGGAAATCTAACATTAGATCTACTTTGGACAATTCAGAAAGCAACTAATGACAATTTGTAGGTTTTTATTGAGATTCGCCCAACTTGAACTCAATAGGCGATATCAACTAGTGATGTCATTTTGAACGTATTTTTCTTCTGAGCATTTTAACCGCGACCGAAGTTTTGTTGATTTTAGTCTTGAAACATCCAGGCAGACAGATCTATCTATCTAATCAGAAAATAGCTCCAATACTCCATGAAGGTAGATGTAAGTTGAGTCGCAGAGCAGGTCGTTGCTGAGTGGCAGTCAGTAGATGACAAGTTGTTGAAGGAATATTCATGACAGACTATACTAGATATCATTATACACATAAAATGATCAGAGAATTGGTTAGCTGAATCACCTTGCGCTAAATAACATTATTACCTAAAATCGATGCAAATGGAACAATTGAATTGATTGTTTCTCAGCTTTATCAGACAGAGATGTTACCTGTCATAAAGTCTAAGAAATACAATACAGTAATCTATCGTTAATACAGTAATCTATCGTCAATACAGTAATCTATCGTCAATGCAGTAATCTATCGTCAATACAGTAATCTATCGTCAATACAGTAATCTATCGTCAATACAGTAATCTATCGTCAATGCAGTAATCTATCGTCACTACAGTAATCTATCTATTTACAATGCAGTAATCTATCGTCAATACAGTAATCTATCGTCAATACAGTAATCTATCGTCAATACAGTAATCTATCGTCAATACAGTAATCTATCGTCAATACAGTAATCTATCGTCAATACAGTAATCTATCGTCAATGCAGTAATCTATCGTCAATACAGTAATCTACATCGTCAATACAGTAATCTATCGTCAATACAGTAATCTATCGTCAATACAGTAATCTATCGTCAATACAGTAATCTATCGTCAATACAGTAATCTATCGTCAATACAGTAATCTATCGTCAATACAGTAATCTATCGTCAATACAGTAATCTATCGTCAATACAGTAATCTATCGTCAATGCAGTAATCTATCGTCAATACAGTAATCTATCATCAATGCAGTAATCTATCGTCACTACAGTAATCTATCTATTTACAATGCAGTAATCTATCTATTTACAATGCAGTAATCTATCGTCAATACAGTAATCTATCGTCAATACAGTAATCTATCGTCAATACAGTAATCTATCGTCAATACAGTAATCTATCGTCAATGCAGTAATCTATCGTCAATACAGTAATCTACATCGTCAATACAGTAATCTATCGTCAATACAGTAATCTATCGTCAATACAGTAATCTATCGTCAATACAGTAATCTATCGTCAATACAGTAATCTATCGTCAATACAGTAATCTATCGTCAATACAGTAATCTATCGTCAATACAGTAATCTATCGTCAATACAGTAATCTATCGTCAATGCAGTAATCTATCGTCAATACAGTAATCTATCATCAATGCAGTAATCTATCGTCACTACAGTAATCTATCTATTTACAATGCAGTAATCTATCTATTTACAATGCAGTAATCTATCGTCAATAGAGTAATCTATCGTCAATAGAGTAATCTATCGTCAATACAGTAATCTATCGTCAATACAGTAATCTATCGTCAATACAGTAATCTATCGTCAATACAGTAATCTATCGCCAATACAGTAATCTATCGTCAATACAGTAATCTATCGTCAATACAGTATTCTATCGTCAATACAGTAATCTATCGTCAATACAGTAATCTATCGTCAATACAGTAATCTATCGTCAATGCAGTAATCTATCGTCAATACAGTAATCTATCGTCAATACAGTAATCTATCGTCAATACAGTAATCTATCGTCAATACAGTAATCTATCGTCAATACAGTAATCTATCGTCAATACAGTAATCTATCGTCAATACAGTAATCTATCGCCAATACAGTAATCTATTGTCAATACAGTAATCTATCATCAATACAGTAATCTATCGTCAATACAGTAATTTATCATCAATACAGTAATCTACATCGTCAATACAGTAATCTATCATCAATACAGTAATCTATCATCAATACAGTAATCTATCGTCAATACAGTAATCTATCGCTACTTGGCAATTCACCTTACACTTCAACTGTCAATATACTAACCATTTGCTTCAGTACTTCGCAAGGCAAAAATATTCATAAAAGAAAATATTAAACATAAAAAGTAAATTTCATAAATCTCTTTTATACTCTGGCCCATTGAGACTCCTTTGTGAGTATCATTATGCTAACTGTCATCAGGATTCACTGTTTTCCGTTACATCTTGAAAAGTGTAAAAGTACAATGTGATTGTAATACCCTTCATCATGCCTCTCAAACAACCTCAACCCTCAAAATAGTCTAATAAAATTAGTTTTAATTAAGTTTAATGAAATTTTAAAAAAGAGGAAAACGCTTCCGATTAATGAAAATGTGGCTTTCAAAATTAGTCTATATTTTACGGATTCCAACTTATCACGTCCAGCTGGTCCCATTTAACCAGGAAAAATTAGGGAATATTGTAGCTCAGCCTGTATGTGACCTTGACCTTTCAGCCCTATAAGCTACATGCATGCCCAACTCGACTTACATCAATGTCAGTATGTGTCAGTATACTGAGACGAGCTGATGTCATATTTATATGTCCAGTTTTAGGACTAACATCACCTTAATAATTCTGCTTAGATAAATATTTTATTGACAAGCGCAACGTTCGTGATGTAAAAAGTTACTGAAAGCAATAAATAGGTCAATGTGATAATTCTTTTTATAAAAAAGAAAACTTGTTACACAAAAATAGTCACCAGCTGTTAAAAATGAAATAAAAAACATTTACAAAGTTGACGCAAGTTTCTAGATTATATAGCGTATCTGTATATATCAGGCTTTGTAGCAGGGCCCCAACACAAGCTAATAATATATCTATAAGCGAGATAGCATACCAATGACCTCTCTCGTACTGCAATATTCGTGATCAGGAATATTCACTACGGAGTATGTAGACCTCAGCCAGACTGATCTGCTCGTATCAGCAGCGGATCTCCTATTGGCTGGAGAAGCCTCAGGGTGCACACACGAGTTCTCCACGTGATTAATCCAGGTGTTGATCCGTCTCCTTAATAAGAAAATAAGGCACACTAGTTACTTATTTTCTAAGCATGCAATTCGGGAACACGTTCTCTGACAATAAACAACTGAGATCATTCAAAATAAAAGCATGGTAGCTTCTGTCCGTTAATCAACTTTTATGGTTTGGGACAAAAGTATTCATCAAAAACATATTATGTATTCCAACACACCGTGACATAAGTTGTTTTTGTAACTACATTTCATTCCGAAATATTAATGTGCTTTCATAACTCAAGGGAGACAAATCCTAATAAGTTTGTGACAGCGTAGTATAGCATGACATCACCCTTTCACAGCCTAATATAATAATTTCTACTCGGCTGACTATATTTCATTTATAAATATTTAGAATATGAAAAGTTATGTAATATAATACATAATTTTATTGGACTTTATAATCATTTTTACAGAAAAAATAGCAATACCAGAAATAAAATGAAAATAAAGGTATTACCATATGACCTCTCACACCGTTACCTATCCCTAGATGTCACTTGACATCCTAAACAAATTGATCTATTGAAATCTAATTTGCTTGTTCAGAAGGACTACAGTGCGTCTTCGGATTACGATGACCCTGTTATACGATTTTTCCCCTTACGATGTGGAACACAATGTTTTTCGACCTCGCTACACGACACTTTTTTCGTCAAATGATATCAACAAAACTTTTTATCGAAATCCAAATTTGGCAGTTGGCGTGCTGAATACATCAGTATCGAAATCCCTCCCCCAATGCATGAAAGAGATATGACGCTTGCTCTATCTGAGTTCAATGTTACTCATTATTATAGTGAAAACGAAACCAGGAACAGATGGGGGATACAATTGCAGCTGATGACACAGTTGAAGTTTTGTACAATACATACTAAAACTTAGCTTTATGTATGAGTTTAGTAAGCTAAAATCATTTAAGTTAAACTCAAAATGAACGTTTAAGTTATATGTCTGTCCTGAAGGTAAGATCTTCCTACGGTACGTACTGCACATAGTACATTATAATGTTACATTTTATTGCAGATCATAACCACTAAATACACTAAAGTTACTGTAGGCAACTATAGTTACTAAGGTTAACTTACTATACTCTTGCTAATTTTCAATATGTACAGTACATGTACTTATATAAAATTTTTACCGGGAGGGAAAGGGGTGTTTGCATTAGATAATTACTATGGGTGTCTATACCCCTCTATACGACATTTTCGCTGTACGATGCCAACACTGGAATGAATTAAAATTGTATGGTGAGGGTCCACTGTATATAGAAGTTGTTCTACCACATGAAAGCTAGCCATCTTGCAGGGCATAACCAAATGCTCATGCAAAAACTAAAATGGGAAAACTAGTGAAAATGAAGAGACATGCTGGCTTATTTGAATTCGTTTTTATTCTTTTATTCATTATTATTATTTTTCATTCAGATGTTCACATTTTCCTCAATACCATATTACTTTCTATATATATCCTTCCTCGACTACTAGAAAAAAGAAGCAACGATAGACAAGTGATGTACCAAATCGATATACCGACTGAATAAGACGCGTAAGTGAAAGGTTTAGTTTGGTTGTCATTAGAAATTGTTGTGAGTAACATGAAGGCATGTTTATAAATATTGTTTTAAATAATCTTTTAAATATAACTAATTTTTAGGCGCCTACAAACATTTACAAGAATTAGAGAAAAACTTAAGACTGTTTCCCGATCCATCAGACAACAGTGATGAGAAGACAAATATCAAGATCTGGAATAACTCACATGACACAACAGGATATGATGTAATCAACACGGCTGTTTTGTAAACTGAAGTGCCAACTTTTGCAACAAACTTTCTTGCAGTTCAGCTAAAGGCCAAAGCACTACAATGACCAAACTGATAAAATGCTTTCCTGATGTAAGTATAATCCATCCGCAAATATTGTACCAACTGTTCCACAAAAAATAAAACGTTTGCTATCCAACCAATAAACGGAATAATTATAATAACAGCTGCATGGTGACCAACTGTCCCTATGGTTTCATACCGAGTCTGCCATGACCTACTTTGAGCCAGCCTCAAATTTTTGCCATAATCTTTTCTAATGACTCCTGCAACACAATTATTAACAATTCCAAGGTATTGGCAACCAAAAGGCAACCTGCACTCACCTGTCAACAATGTCAGCCGAGCTTACTCGTACAGGCTGGGGTCTGGCAAAGTCACCGCTTTCATTGACTAGAGGGGAAGCAACTGGCTGGGGTGGTGACCTTCGCCCACCCGCCTGAGATCTTTGTCGCTCTGATCGAGCGGAGAGTTTATCACTAGATGGCGCCGGCGAGACTGGAGTGTCATTGCTGCTACGATAGGAAGAGTTTTCCCCGTAGGTGGCTATTTGGCTGCTGCTAAAGCTGGGTGAAGCTAAAAAGAAGCAAGAAATGACAGCTTCTGGCGGCATGAGTCACTATGTTTCCATGACACGCATGAAGCGCATCATGCGTGTTTGAAGTTGTCGTGCGAATTAAGTGTTTTTACAGATATTTGCATGATGCGGATCGACTCCAGCGCCTTGTTGAAACAAGGTAAGGAATTGTACACTACGAGTTAATAATTAGCGACGCATACACGTGAAACCTGATCAAGAAAGGGGTGACAGAAGTATTGAAAATGTTTAAAATTGAATAGCTGGCACGGTATTTTAATGCCCATCATTCGTGTGCTGTTTCAAGTGCTGTTCCGATAACTCGCAAGCATGATGCTTGTCGATAATGTTTTGCAAATCGGAAAACTCGCTTAGCTTGCGGAGTTATGCTGTTTTCATGATGCAGTTAACTTCGGATTGGCTTGAATTTGCAAATCATGGGCGTCATGGAAACATAGTGAATAAGGAAAGGAATAACGAAGAACGAGACAGTCGAGCATGACTAAGCAACTGATAGAGCAATATATTGCAGATCAATAAATGCTAGTACTAGGAGGATTAGCAATGTAGGACACGAATGAAGTAAAGTGTGTGTGTACTATCAAAAGCTTTGTAGATGCTCATCACTGTTAGTAGAGCAGGCAGCTGTAGGGAGCTGAGAAAGTACAGGAAACAGGAACACAATGAATGGATGCCCACAAATGTTGAGATGCTATCGTCGGTACCATCAAGTAGAAAAATTTTCTAGGACATGAAAGCAATTTGAAAACAAGGATGTTATGAGCTCTAATACAGGTTTGAAAAGAAACAAGAGATACCCCCATTTCACGTGTCTGGACGGACAGTTGGATAGCATCAGATTGGAGAGGTTTCAAAACATTTTTTGTTTAACAATCAGGATTTCCAAGTGTGACTATGCAATGGAGTTTCACCTAAAAGCCTTCAATAAACATTTGATTCCTGTTACAGTAGAGTGTTACAGTAGACCCTTGCTTATGAACAATGATGAACAAGTCAAGCAAACAACCACAGAAAAAATAATCCTGTAGGAAACTCATCACATCAACATTACAAGACAACTATTGCACAATAACGAGCATAGCTATATCTGTTAAGTGTATAACTGAAGTCAATTCTGAGGCTGCATACACAATCTCCAGCCATGATAGCCTGTTGTGGCCTGTTGCGGCCTACCCTATAAAGAGATCTTGACAGTTGGTTTATTTCAGGGATGGACCTTAAGCTACACTGTACTGACTGCATACAAAAAACTTGATAAAAACGCATATTTACACGCCACTAAAATAGCATTGTTCAATTTTCCTAATTACACCACAATGGTTGGTGATAAAGTAGTATTTCTTTGCAATATGGCCTTGCCCAGCCACTGGTGAGGCTAGTTATCTTAATTGGTGGTGCTATTACCTAGGATAATTAGTGACTGTACAATCCTTTACCCTGATCCACAGCAAATAAGGAATGCTCATACGAAGCCCGTTTAAAGATGCAGTTGCGTCAAAAAAGTCAATTCAATGAAATTAGGACCCATAAAAGGCTAAAACATCAGCTACAATTTGATGCCATTTTTGTCTTTGTAGACCAAACCTGTCCAGAGAAATATGCGTTTGAATGAGGCCCTCTTTTAAAAAGCTCACGTTCCAGCGGGTGCCTATTTCGTGACGTCACAAGCAAGATATCTGAAACGAAACCACGAGCGATAAATATGAGGTCGCTTCGTTAGCCAATCATGAGCGCGAAATCTTTATATAGGCCGTAATAAATGTTATCACTCGTAAAACGCGTTGTCTGTGATCTCGAAGAATCTCATCGTTAGAGAATTCTCAACGTTACTGATTCAACGCGTTTCAACAATTACTAAGTTATACATAGTTTTGTATAGCGACTGCGACTCAGAGTTATTTGAGCAACTTTTAGTAAAAGATTAGAGTAGACAGCCTATGGCTGTTGACAGGCGTCAGCAGCGTTTTGCTGCAGAGGAAGACAGAATGGAGGTAAATTAACTTAGAGTCTTCTATACTTGAGTAAATATAATATTTTTATAGTCATAAATACATTTACTAATTAATAAAATGATAATTCTTTGCTATCTCCAATCATCGTTTCATAGCTTATCTGCCGTTTTACCTAGCTATAATATTTTTTTCGAATTTTCTTTGGTAAATTAGAGTCATGATTACCAATTATTTTCACTCGTAGGAAGTGGGTAAAATCAATTGATCATTGCAAATCTTTAATTTCCAGAACCAAAGCTTCGAATCGTTGGCTTGGCTTGCTTGTGCCTTTATTAAATGTTTATTCGTTTTTAAAATTACACTCGCAATTTATTTAACTCCCAATTTGGAAGCTGTCAATAGATACGCTTTAGAATGACATATCTATGAATGACATATATTTATTGCATTTTTTTTACTGATTACAGAATGTTTATGTCGTCCCACCAGCCGAAGAAGCTTTGTCAGTGTGGAAACTGCCATAAAGTGGAAAGAGAGACTTGAATGCATGCTGCATAAGCCATGACGTTTTGTTTGAGTTTGTTGCAGTAGATGAATTTGTCTTATTGTATCAGCTAATACTATCTGAGTGGCCACGACTTGATGAATATTTTTAATAAAAGTTTTATGCCGAGATGAAAATATTTTTGCTTGTAAAAATTATATAATAAAATAATATTGTTGAAGATAATGCAAAACATGATTTGCAGAATATTGTAGTGAATTGGATATGGTATATGGATGTCCGCAGAACTGGAGAAGGTGAGTTCAAATCCAGTTTGCAGCAGACTTCTCATCCTTGAAACTCTATCCCTGTCTATATTCTTTTCAAAGACGTGGCTTACTTATTTCACTTAGGTAGTATTCGGTAAGAATACTACTAGTAAGAAACTAGTACGTAGACGGTGTAGGCAATGATATACAGCCCTGCCCCAAAGATAGGCGACAGGCATAATGTGGGCGGGGCTTATAAGAGGCTGTATATCGTTAGTATAATGGGTAGCTGCTGATACAAAGACCGTGTTCTACATAGTGACTTGACAGAATTACCGTAGACCGGTAGAATTGGTAGTCGGTACCCAAATGTTTACACAACATTTGGAGAGAGTGAGTAGAACAAATTTTCAATTTTCGTTATTTGAGGCCTTTGAAACATTCATAATAATGCACCTGTAGCAGGATTTAAAATTTTATTCTAGCCAACATGAGCAAATACAAAATAAGATATATGCCAATAGAGCCGCGTAAGACTAGATTTTTATCGCAAATAGCCGATGTGAATACGAGATATAGAGACAGGTTGCCTAACGCGTGACATCATTTTGGACAAGTCTGGGCACGTTTTTGTGGCCTGAGCGTTTTTATGGCGATCAGATTTTTTCGGTTTTAATCTTCAAATATCTTGGCAATGCGATCCCGTAACACAACAAACAACATATCAACTGATAGAGAAAAAAAATGCTTTCTTTTAAGATCAACTTAAATTTGACGCAACTACTGATGCAAAATTATTCTGCCCAAATTAATTCATATAGATTTTCGAAAAATCGATACACCGATAGTATTTAAGCAATATCTCAAAAATCCACGCAGATATCGTTTCACTGTAACATACATCTTATTTAGAACAAATTTTTCCACAAGATAAGTATAAAATTGTTTAGTGAATCCCACGCTCGCAAAGTTTCTGACGCTTTCTTTTGCCACGTTTCTGTTTCTTATTGCCACGACGTTAACGATCTGGTTTTCCCCGTGTTGAAAAGTAATAAAAAATGGAATTGCTGAGCCAAAAAATGTTCTATTGGCTGCACGTAATTGGCAACAAGGTTGTTGACTTGTTTCATTAGAAAGAAAATTTGATTGGTCTAGCTAATGTGTGGGCTTCGTAATGAAAAGAAAAGTGAAACCCTATAAGCCGATTCATCGGCTTACGGTCTGTACTTATATTACCGCGAAAGCCGATACATCGACTTACGGTAGCGAAAGAGTTAACGATGAACTTACACAAAATTGGTGTATGTTTTATCAGAAGCTATCGATATATTTCTATTATTTACGATTGTTTTGATGTACGAGATGATCTGACTGTCAGAATGTTTTAAGATTAAAATCAACAAAATTTGATCGCGGTTAAAATCCTCAGAAGGAAAATGCTTGCGAAATGATGTCACGAGTTGTTATCATTTCGATATTTTATATCGGCCATTGCGTTCAAATTGAATCGTTACACATCTATTCTGTCAGTCTCTTTGCAACTATAGACGTAACAATAAAACTTTGGTTAGTTCTGAGCTTTTAAATTGTGATAAAGTTTTATCAATTTTAATCTTGAAACATCTTGGCAATCAGATCACCTCAAACATCAAAAACAGTTGTAAATGATAAAAATAAACTGATACTTTCACACAAACCCTTGACATCAACTAGACATAAACTTGAGAATATACAAGCATATACTTGAGGATAAACAAGTTGTGTCAGCCCAAACTGGTCTAGATACAGGGAGGATGTAATCTGCAGCATAAATAGGACAAGGTGCGATCTACATAAGACCAGCTCAATTGCAGGTTTATTATTGAAATTGATATAGAAACGTTTGGCGAACTTAGCTATGCAAGGATGCAATCTGCAGATATCTAAAGTTGAGTAAAATGTAATCTGGAGATCAATGAAGTTTGACAGATAACTGTAGCAGAAAAATAGATAATAGATTGTATAACATGATATAATCTGCAGATATATAAAATTAAGTAAAACAGTAATTTGCAGATTAACACTTTTCTTCAAATAACTGCAGCTGAAGAATAACTCATATGCTAAAATGTAATCTGCAGACATGTCAAACTGAGCAAAATTTAATCTGTAGATTAATACTTCTTTTCAGATAACTGCAGCTGAGCAATAGATAGTACATTAAGATGTTATCTGAAGATATTGCGCAATACCTGAGAGTGGAGAGTAGTCAGGTTCAACAGAGTCGTTGTAGCTGAAGGTCACATGGCGAGCAGTAGGGGGGAGGTAGCCAGGAGGGTAGATGGGCATAGGTGGAAGAGGAAGTGGAGGAGGCATAGGTAGATATCCGTACTGATCAGGAACATAACGTCTCCGCGTTTGCTCGCCTGCAATGCAACAAATGTTCTCAATCAAACTACATAGAATATTACGTAGTGGTGAACTCTTCTAAAAGAAGCGATGAAATAAGAGGATTTTAGATACATGTACGTATATGTAGATACTAGAACTTCAAGATTTTCAAAAATCACCAGATAATTCGATCTTGCAAATAGACGATTTGCGATATATGTACTTGTACATTTTTGTTTACACATTTTTTGTATATTTCAACTTGCAAAGAAACTGTTTGATGTTCGTGATAAGTAGAAACATCTATTTCATGGATGGCGTGCAGGAACATGGAATGAGCTTATCATAAGACGAGAAGGCATGTACATTTTAGTTCCAGTATCACTCACTCTGAAAGTCGTCAGGTGTGCAATAGATCGCCATTACACGATGATATCGTTTGTACGATTGGCGATATCTCTTTAAATGGTGACGAATTTCAAATTGTAATGCTTGAAAAACCGCCGCCAAACAACTAAATCGCCATACCATACCGTGTTGCTCTAGTAGATACAAACATTACTGACAATACTTCATAGCGAATTACGATGCAAGTTCACCTGTTTACCTCAGTAAGCTGTGATGAATTATTCCTCTACTTTCAAGATCGACCAATAGAATTTGAAGTAGAACAGCCAATGGCAGCAAACTACTAATGTTCAGCGGTTCCTTTTAATAATCAATTATCGACGAGCCAAGATGTTTGAACAAACATAACAACGCTAGTTTATGAGAAATGTGTGATGGCTCGAAAGCAATAACAAGACCGCCGTTTGTCAATCGAGAATAAGAAATCACTTCAGGTCAGTGTTGCTGAATTGCTGATTATCATGGGGTGCACTTACTGCAATCAGCAGCTTTCTGCTTCTGCAGGAGAACTTAGAATTACTACTGTATAACAACACTGAGATCAATATGATTTCCAGCATTTAATCAAAGACCTAGATAACAAATTAAAAATATATACACATGTGACATGTTTTGACAATCTTGGCCTTTTTATCTTCTGTTTCAACTCTCTTTAAATCATGGAGGTATTATGTAGCTAATCTAAATTAGATGGTATCTTTTATCCATTTGGTATACCTTAGGACACTTAAGTATTCGCCTCATCTAACTTTGGCGTTTTCGCGGAGTCATCTTCTCGCGAAAGTTTCATGAGCGAAACTAAACTATCATAAAGAATGAGCGAAATCGCGGAATTAAATAGCTTTGTTCATTGATAGTCCAAGAAACAAATGGCAGCAAGCGATCAAATGGCATTATCGATCTCAGCCACACAATTCTAACTGCGGTTCACAATTACAAACTATTTCGAAATTGAAATTTTTTTCTTACCGGTGAACCGAACCTGAGGAATCTAATTATGTTTGTTCCACTGAATTTATTTTCACATCACTATATTTTCGCACTCATCAGAGCTGCGAAATTAAGTTGCATCGAAATTTTACTCTGTATGCTACTCACGAAACTAAATACTAGCGAAATATAAGTGTCTAGGGTAGGGTATATGTTGTTTACTGAGCTGTAGTTTGGATTTAGTAAACATTTTGTTTGTTTAGTAGACAACTCGACTGCAGTGAAAGATTGAATGAAATACAAGCTTTCAATTCCTTTAACATATTTTCGATGGGCAATTGGACAAGAACAGGTCTAGTAATGAGCGATGTGGAGCCTATGAAAATCCCTTTTTCGAAATGATCGTTATTGTAAAGTTCCTACACTGACAGCTGCCTTTTTAACCCACTCAGGACTGTTCCCGAATACATCGGGAAGAGTTGTGCTCTCCAGGGCCCATTCCCGAAGTACTCGGGTTAAACTTTGATTTGCTCTATTGCTTAGCTGTTTAGGTACATCGGTTTTATTCATTCACCAAACGAAGTTTAAGAGTCTGGGCATCATTTTGATACCAAATATGTGATTGGACAAGAAAGTTTTAACTAACAAATTATGTGATAGATATCAACTGTTTTGGAAATTTGATGATCGCCATTTTGGAAAAGGTTTATCCGAACGATGGCAAAATTTTTAAGTGAATTAGATGCGGTAATCAGCTCAGGGGAAGAAAATAGCAACAAAAGTAATGTTCAAGAAAAAAATGAGAATTTTCTGATGGAAGAAGGTAAGTTTTATGTGGCTATTTATAGAATTTTACCGAAAAAAAACGATAAAAAGCCGAAATTTTTCTTGTGAATTTCTAACAAACTTTATTCTAACAGTGTAAGATATGGATTTTTTTAATGATACACATGATTATAACATTTTCAATCCAATAAAATTTAGATCTTTTTGCAGCATTAACTCATCACTCTATTACCCCATAATAAACAATAGTTTTATGATTTCCTTGTAGAACTACAAGATAATAAAAATTTCTTATTTCATTTATATCCAATTGTTCAACCCACAATTAGTCAAGCATATAGTTCTCAACCTCAACATCTACTATAAACTAGCCCCAACCACTAGGTTCTAATATTGGTCGATAGGGGACACTTACCACAGTAATCATCTTCATGACTTTTTGTGTTTATATTTACAGTATCAAAAAATATTTGCAATTTGTATTACCAATTGTTAGCTGCAGTAGACTACTTATTTTCAATTTGTTATCAGGTATTTACCCTGAAAAGCTACTAAAGCACAATTTTTTTAGGCTGTATCATATTTGCTACATGAAGGTGAAGACAGTCAAGGGCTTGTGAGTGATGATGCCGTTGATGATGAGCCTAGGGCTTCAACACCAATATCTGATGAATATTACATCAACTAACTTATAATGGCAGCAAATATGCATGTGTAGTTGGCATCAAATAACTCTCACCGTGTCATAATTTTTTAATGAACACACCCTTATTATACATGTATATATTGTTTCGTTTTCATGCATATTCATTTTTACTGTATTTTTTACAATATATTTTACTGTATTTTTACACCTATTTTTTTTGCTGGTAATTGATAGTCTGTTAGCTGGTAACTTGAGTATTTTTTATGCATAATATATTCATAATAACCTCTGCAATGCATTTCAATATAAATTAACAAATTGTTCGATTATATAATTGATAAAACTGTCAGTGACATAGTGTTGGTTAGAAGCTAGTAACACCTGTTCTATTGCTCGGAATTGAGAAATCTTTTTTTTTATTTGCTGCTGATAAAGTTTGCTATCAATCTAACATAGGTCCAGCAATGTCAGTATCAAAAAACTGCTTGTGAGCTGCTACGAAACATGAAAAACAATTTTGATAAAAAAAAGTTCACAGAATTATTAGAAATTGTGGTCAGTAGAATTTGTAAAGGTGCACAAAAATTTATATCACATTGTAGCCTGGAATGTCTTTGTTAAGCTGCAAAAAACAAATCAAGATTATTTTGAAAAGAACTCTAGTTATACACAATTTTGTGTAGCTCTATTTTAATTGTAAGGCTAGTGAAAAATTAATTAGGCTGGGGGAGCAGTCAACCAATAACTAATTAGTCCTGAATGGGTTAAGAGCTGTCAATACAGTAACCAACAATATGTTATTAACTTATGCCACAATTTTGTGACTGTCGATCTGCTTCACAAATGAAAACATTGATCAATCTAGACTATCAGTTGATATTCTATGTTATGTTAATATTAGTAAATACATTAGTCATTTTTACAAGCCAGCCCATGCTAGCTCATGCTGTGCGATAAAATGGAATTGCACTCGATGTGCTCTCATTGATTGACGCAACTGAGAAAGTCGAAAGTGAAGTTGGGGCGGTTTTTTTAAACAACCTAGCTGGCCGAGAATAATTTTTTGAAATTTTTCCATCTAGAATCATGATTTTAACGAAATCAGCCTGACTTATCGGCTATTGTAAATGCAGCTTTATGAGCCAGAAATGACAACACCACATCACAATCACTCTACAATACACTTTCAAAACAATCTAAACTGTAAAATGCGGAACTATAGAAGAGAAATTACGAAGTGCAGCTACTTGAAGATTCAGGTAGCTGCATTTCGTAATTCACCAAACAAGATATTTCTAATTGATGGTACAGCAAGGCCTAGTCAGTCTAAATCCAAACAACAATTCCTTGCAACAACTATACTTACTCAATATTGTGTTATGGAAGAGTCAATTGCAAGGAACCAGGATATTTTCATATTTTGTAATATTTTGCATAAACAGAAATTTTCGCAACAGTTCTAGGCTCTAAAACTTGCGAGGAATAGTGACAAAGACTAGACTACTCCTGTAACAAAGAATTACAAAGAATGACAAAGAATTACAACTGTTTTGTTTACTAATTATTAAATAAGTTAATGTTTCAAACTAGTTATGTTGTAGATTCTTAACATATTGACAATCATATAAAACTATATTTAGAAAGTCGAATTGCACACAAGTTATATGATTGAAAAACGTAATTTCACTCTAACAAGCGATTTAGATAAATGTCTCCAATAAAATCATTATAAATCGACTATCAATCGTTTGAGAGTAACTGAACTTTGCTACTCTTACAAACGGTTTACAAACAACCACGAAACATTATTTCACTAAATTTGAAGTAGAATCAAACTATTAAAAGTTAACTTACACCATTGAAGTACAAATTAGAGTACATGAAGTACAGCTTAATTAAAGGTGAACTTACACCATGTTTGTGATGCAGATGAATATAATATCAATATAAAGTTTAAACATCCAGCTTCAATTTGATGTCACCCAGTTTAGAAATGTAATAGTTTTAATAAGAACCTTTTTTGGAACGCTCAGATTGAAGCAGAATTGTGACTATGACCCAAAGTTGTACTTTGGCAAAAAGACCACCAGGCCGTAACGGTGCAACTATAACGCTACAGCCAATATCAATAATGTGAGAAACAGGCAGCGGCGCAACTGGTGATGTCATTTTGGCATTGGTTTTTCTTCAGAACATTTAATCACGATAAAGCTTTGCCGATTTTTTTTAAACATCCAGGCAGCCAGCTCACTTCAAACATCAAAAACAATCGCAAATAATAAAAAAATGCCAATAATTTCTAATAAAATCTACTAAAATGCTATTTAAGCTTATCTTCAACAGTAAACAACATTTAAGCTATCAGATGTTGTGTCTGTCAACTAAATACCTACTTGCTGATAACAACTGGATGTACAAACAAACTAAAACAAGCTGAATATTAACCAACGGAAAAAGCAAATTCTTGTCATTTTTCAATGTAGATTAAGCCACATACAAACAGAACGTAAATCATAGACAGTCACAACAATAATTTCGACCAATAACTAGATCAGATGAGAAACCAACAGTTGAGATAAGGTTTGTTAGCATATAACATGTAACAGGAAGTACCAAATACTCAAGCATACACCGATACTAAAATCAGGATATGACTGCCTAGCCTATGATCCTTGATCATCACGGATCTAATGGTTTGATATCTAACCTGGGATTGCAGTAGAGAACCTTGAGTTTGGTACGGCTGTGTGTTCCTCGGCTCCCACTGATTTACACACCTACAAAAGCAGTAGTTCTCAAGTCTTTTGACAAAATGATAATCCAATCTCAATCCAAACAACAAATTGTTAAAGCATTATCTGTCTTAGCAGAAAATGAGATGTGAAAACCTGACCCGACTAAAATACATCAAAAGTGAACAAATACAACATTTTTAGAGCAAAGGCAGATGGCGCAAGGAAGCAGGCTTTATAGACCAACAATACAAAGCGCTATTATATAACTCACATCTGCTTCCGAAGCCCTCTTGTCCATGACACAAAGGGATAGCTTCCTCAATCCCAAATCTCATGAGAAGTTTTATGTCAGCTCCATTATGTACAAGCTGACGGAAAGAGAAAATCAGTCACAGTTGAGGCTTCAATTTCAATGTAACTATTAGCTTTTGATATGGCATACGTTGAACGGAGTGCTTGAGAAGCATGAGATACATACACGTATAAATCTGAGATATAAATCTGAGAAAAATATCTCGAATATATTCCTTAATGATAACGCGCTGAGTAATGGCCGTCGGAATGCATAAATTACTTATAATCAAATCAGTTGAAACACTCTTTCTGCCCAGACGCCCGACAGATTTTAGCTGTTTTAAAGAAAGACATAATAAACTTCGAGTATCACAATGTTGTGATATGTTTACAAACAGAACGAGGAAAAGCCTACAAATGTAGAAGACTCTTGCTTTAGAGGAGGAATCTTGTTTTAAATAAAGGAAGTAAGATACTCGCTTTCCTCAACTATTGTAACCAATATGCGTTAAAATCTCTACACAGACCTGCCTTTGGCACGACCAGTTGCCATACGTATGTTGTTTAACAATAATGACTAGGAGATGAATAGATAAAAAGTGCTGCATAAGCAGGATATTTGGTAAGATTATTAAGTGGAGATATTGAGTCACGCTGTGTACTGAGAAAATTCAGCTGAATAAGATTCCCATAGAGTTACTCACTATGTTTCCATACCCATAGAGTTACTCAACATGTTTCAATTTCCATAGAGTCACTCAATGTTCCCATTTCCATAGAGTTAATCACTATGTTGCCATTATGTGGATGTAGCGGATTTGGAGCTGTACACACATTGATTTATCATGCGATAAGTTTTTCAAGGTACATTCGCATGTTGTGGATCAACACAGGCGCTCTGTTGAAAAAGATGAAGAATTATACGCCAAAACTCATAACGGCATACTCGGAACCACTTAAATCGAAAAAGGAATGATTGAATTGTACAAAATGGTTAAACTGGATTAGCTAACACTTATTTTCTTGGGCATCATTTGCAGGTGTCGTTGCCATCTTTCACAAGCATGAAATTTTCTTTAAAAACTTGCGAGTAATAAAACTCGCTTGTTTTTGCAGTTTTTATCTTGTGGATGCCGCAAACTTAAGGATTAGCTGTGTAGTGGAAACATAGTCATAGAGATAATAAGTGAAGTGTTTATACTAATTTTATTGCTACATAATGACAGTATCAGTCAATCATTGCATTGGTGCATCATGAGACAGTCCACAAGCTTCATGTCTTACCGCACAAGACTATCTTCCATTTCAGCGGACATGTAAAGGCAGTTTAAAGTGACCACATCAAATTTTGAAAGATTGTATCAGAAAACAGAGATTGTACTATCACTTGATATATTTTTGTTGCTTTAGGTGATCTGACTGTCAGGATGTTCGAAGATGGAAATCGGCAAAACTTGATCTCGATTAAAACACACAGGAGAAAAAAACATGCCCAGACGCCTTCAAAAATGACATCACTAGTCGTTTATAGTGTACCTATTTAAGTAATAAACATACAGTCTCATCAGCATCGGGTAATTGTATGACTACACATCATTTAGAGGAAAAAAAATATGGCAAATTGTAACCAACCTATATTTAAATCGTTTGAAGAATTTATAGCGATGCATCTGAGGCTAAATTTAAAGTTTTATTCAAACAAACATGAGCAAGTACAAAATAAACTGCATGTCAATAGAGACATATAACGCTGCAACTTGAACGCAATCGCTGGTGTCATAACGAAAGGGACAAACAGGAAGTGAGAATACTAGCAACAATTTTAGAGAATTTTTAAGTGCTTTAATCGCAATCATGTTCTGCTGATTTTAATCTTGAAACATCCTGCCAATCAGATCACCACAAACAAAAAAAATCTGAAATGGTAGAAAATTATCTATACTTGCTGAAATCGAATATTCTGAAATTTTTTGTTGAACTAATCTTTTGAAATTTGATGTAAGTAGCCCTTTGAAGCAAGTTATGGATTTTTTCAACTATCTATCATTGACAAAGACAATATGATGAACGATTGTTGAAGCCTGGAAGTACACAAAATCCTGGAGTTATCTGCTACACAGAGTTTATGACGACGCGCAATTGGCAAGTTAAATTACTCTATTGACAAAGTCTGGTATAAAGGTACTGTATAAAGATCTTGGGCCTAGGTTTTTGATGATGCACCACCATGCATGCAGTCATCCCAATTCAATTATCATGTACCATCATGCACTCCGGCCAAGGCAAAAACTACAACATTTGTCATAAAATTGTGAGGGATATAAAATTAAAAATTGAAAGCCTAATGGATACCTTTATCCCTTATGCCTGTGAGTAGGAATCCGAAAACGAAATACAATACCCAAGTTTTAAAAGGTGACAAGTGTTAAGTACAAGGAAATTGATGATGGCAACTAAAGTTTGGGAGGATGTCAAGAAGCTGTGTTATTACAGAAAGTAAATAAGGGTGAAAGGTAAAAAAGAAAGCAGACAAATGATTGAGATATGAAACGAATGCTGCAAATTTATAATGAAGAATAAACTGTCATTAGGGCATTGCAATTGTAGCCTAGCCCTTCACAGCATCATTGGTAGACTATGAAAGACTACCACGCCATTGCAATGCCTTAGGCCAAAGACTCACAATTATATAATAATGAGCATACGTCCTTAGTAAAATCAATTATCTTACATAGGCTCTCCTACATCGCATTGACAGACAAGCTGAGTGGGATGAATGTAGCGGATGAACTGAATAGTTCACCCATATCAGTAACTACTAGTAAAATAAGAAATCATTAGGATAAAAATGTGCTACTAACAAAACATAAAGCAGCATCCCCAAAAAACTAAAACAAAGTGTAAAACTTCAGCCCTAAGATTTATAACAAAACCTATGGCATGTAACCACCTGCAACATTTGACCGTGATGCAGTGTAATCACTAGCCTAATAAACAGTTTCGATCATATTGCTTCAGAGGGTTGATTACACATTTTGCTACACTGACAACAGAACATCCGTGCTTACGGCTTTATGAAATTTCATTCTCTTTATCAAATAGCAAATAAATGTCAAATTACTTAAAATTTATTTTGTAGCATCCCAAAATGTGTAATAACTCTGAGTAGGTTTAATTTATGCTCGGGAAAGTCAACTAGGACGCCAGTAGTAAAGGTCTGGCTACACAGGCATTTTTATGCACAGGTTTCATTTTATTCGTATGCAAGCGAGTTGCATCTACAATTCGGTTTAATCGATGATGACGACAGGGCTTCACACTAATAACTATCTGTGTATGAACAAAGATATGACCACACGTAATAGATATATGAACGCTGCTAATCGAAATTGGAACATTTCAGATGCTTTGGGTAATTAGATCGTCATGGAACTAACACATTTTTATACTTGGCTGTTTTCATCATTAGCACACATCATCATTCGGACATTTTCTGTGAACAAAATATAACAATGCAAATAGCTGCACAAATGTTCTTTTTTATCTCAAGTTGTTGATGATCTATATTGAATAATAAATGTACTGATTATAGGCCTACTTCAATAATGGCACTGAAAATCCAGCAATGATGTTACGACCTTCACTCATTGAAGGCACTCTCTCATTTGTCAATGTATTTAGTAACAATGGCGAGTCACAGTAAATAAAGAACTACATCACACATTGAAAAAGACTTTGTACATCTATGTAACTAGCCTTTAAAATAAAATACATTTCTTAATTAAAACAAAGAAACAAAGTCACTTTAACAAGATATTTCCAGCTCTCCTATACATTCTGTAAATTTTTTTAAAATCCATTATAGCCATTTAGAAACAATTTGAGCAAGTACAACTGTATTACTACTTCAGAGATAAATATGTTGGTGGAGAAAAAACAAAGACCTAAGAAGCTTACAAGAGGCATTTCAACTTTTTATAAAGACAATAATAGCCGCTAGATGAAATACAGTGAACTTGAGGTCTTTAAACAAAAGTCTAACATAAAGTGTGTAAACACAAAACAGCACTGGAAACAAGATAAGAAAACTGATCAACAGCTTGATATTGCAGACTACAAAGATTTTCGCTCCATTTTAGACCCAAGTAGTATCAATATTAAACTCTATCACCACTAGTTTAATGATTTTAACTGCACAAAGGCATGCTCAAGCAAATATCCAGAACCATGGGTTCAAACTCATCAAATGTAACATTTATACGGAACACCATGGTATGTTTCAAGCTAATGATGCCTTTGCTGAATGAATGCTAAGGTCTTCGCACCTGTTGAGTAAGCGTTCAACTGAATATATCACGAAAAAGAATTACGAAAATAAAATCGACACTATCGGCTACACTGTAGAGTGCTGTTTGAACAGCACTGAAATCACGGTGAAAACAACATTGGAAGTCGAAGAAGTCGTCCTTGAGCACTAATAAATAACATATAATTTTGAATCTATAAATACGGTGTTGCTTAACTAGTCTTCTAACAAATATTTTCATATTCAAGTAGCAAAAAGCATTATATCAACAGTACTTAAGTGTTCTTAAATGTTTCTTTTGGCTATTGCATAAATAAATCTTTTAACTACCTTTTGATGATACCAGAAATAGTCTCCTCAACGCCAACGCATTTTAATATGCTGTTTAGCAACTAGTTGGCTGCTTCCAAGAGCAATCTAAACCAGACAAAACCTATGTATGTAATATATAGGATATAAACAATGTGCAAATGTATTGCTTGCCACGTGCGGAGCTGTCCAATATATTTCAAACGGCCTATTGCCAACATACTTGAATAAAAAATCGAGTACAAAGTTTAAAACAAAATATCTATGATCAGACCGAGGAGTTAATTGATTAACACGAAACACATTAGATACCTTAGTACAAAAATCCTATTCCAAACGTAAACTGTCACGATTATGTACACTATATACTTTCATTACTTCTAAGTTTCACATTGACCTCCAACAATACTATTTACTCCATTAGGCGGCATTTGCAATCATCGGTTTTTACCATAGCCTTTCGAGTTTCCAACGTTATACTAACGTGACCTTGACAAATTTCAAAACATATCGAAGTCAAAGATTGTCTAAGCAAAAACACCTATGAGTGCAGGTAATATTTATTATGTTCAATGACGATAACAGCATTGCCGACGACTACCAATATTGCATTAGTTTAGTTTTTCCTACTTGTTTTAGCTCATAACTCCTTTATATGCAACCTGTCCGCCAACAGATATGTGAGCTGCCTGGCTATGCGTTGCTTTATTACTGTGGGGACAACAAAGTTTGATGAATTGGTGGAGGCAGCTACCAGTGACCCATTTCTAAATGTAATTAGCCAACCATTCATGAATTTCTTGCGAGTCAGTGAATCTGTTGTGAGACGACCAGGTTGCAGTCTTTAGAAACTTTTTAGTATTTATTAACTTTGCTGATACTCGGCCTTGTACATGCATTTAATTTGCCACCAAACATGTGTTTTGTCTTTTGCTCTGATTTAATACATAGACTATAAATTACTTATTCAGAATTAATTTTCGTTTTTAAAAATTCCGTCAGAATGGTTTGCCAAACTATAACTGGTTTGGTTTGTTGTTATAGATATTGTCCTAAAATTAGTTGCAGCAAAGTTGCTAAACTTTCTATAACGATGGAAAATTTATCAACACTGCCGATTTTCATATGGTTGTAATTTAGCAACTAATGATATATAAGTATGATCATCCTTCTAAATTATAATTTTGATGCAGAAGTGTATGCTTTAATTATTTGCATTTCTTGCTCACCAGCTTGTGTTAGTTACACAAACGTCCAGACTGCCCGTTTGAGGTTTCATTCAATTTTGCTGCTGGTTGTTTCAAACACGCAAGAGTTGTTTCTGCTTGCAGTTTACCATTTTATTGATGCTTCCACTTGGTTTCATTTGGTGGTTGCATGGATCTATCTATGTAGATATCTTTTTTGCCACTCTATCGAAAACCTTTAAGGAAGAAGTAGAAGTTATAACAGTGTGGTCTTTCTTTTTATAACAGCAGTCTTTCCTTATGTTTATGGCAGAATGGTCTTTTTACTTAGCCTTGTTATTTGTCATAAACTGCTTCATTACCTTGTTATGAGATTTTGATAGAGCTGGGTGGTTTTCTCTTAGGAAAGTCTTTTGCAACATCTGAATATAAGAGTTTTATGTCAAATGTCATGTTGTTGTTGTTAGATTTTAACTGTAATTGCACCTCATTCAGGCTTCATACATTTGAGTTCTTGAAGAGTCCTAGTCATGGAGATGCTGTAGTTGTGCATCATTGCTTGTGTTTGGTTGTCATTAGTTTTTACTTTGTTCAATGCGTAGGAAGCTTTTGCTGCTTTTTGAAGGTATTGTCTAGCTATCTTGGATTACCCATTGAGTGAATTTGGTCATAACTTGCAATTTCAACTGAATTTCAGGCACTGCCATGCCTTGCTCTTAAGCATTCACAGAACTCATCAAGATATTCCCTTTCTAACTTGAGTGATCAAATCGCCTTTTTTAAAATTTCGTTTTTTACCAATGCAGAATTTATTTTTGAAGCTGTATGTTTACTGCACCATACATATTATACTTTATGATCTTCATATGAATGTTTGTAGAATTCCTCTTTCAACCATCGTTTGAAATTTTTGTTCTGTGATTCTGCGTCGTATTATTCATATTAAGGAAACCTATATATATATTATGTATTATATATTATGCCTTCACATAAGATTCTTAGGAAATGTGCAATGTATGCTGTGCTTGCCATAATTTAGTGAATAATGACTAATTTGTTAAGCCAATGTCTTACTGTTGCTATTGTGACTGACTTTCTATAGGTGCTTTATGGAAAGGGGTATAGACACCTGCTTATTCAAGCTGGCACCAGTTTTGTTCATGAATCTGTGAAGGATAACTCCAAAGTTGGAGTAAAATGGTATCGTTATAAGCCAAACATTCGAGGAGATATTGAGTCTGCTCATCTAGTCATCTCTCATGCTGGTAAATGGAATAGACTCCCCTCTCTCAGCCAATTTGGGCTTTCTTGCCTAAATGCAATTTTTGCTTTTTTAATCGTGTTTTAGCCGTGATCAAGTTATGTTGATTTAATCTTGAAACATCCTGGCAGTCAGACCGCCTCAAACACCAAAAATAACTGGAAATGATAAAAAATACCAATTCTTTTTTACAGAATCTAAAATTTTATGCAGGTTCATCTTTACAAAGTATTTATGTTAAAGTGATTGCTAGCCAAAGTTTGACCGTAGTTCCTTCATGTTGTTTGTTTGGTAAGTCTCCGCACAAAACTTATTGTACTGCACACTCTGCTACTGACCATGAATGACAATCATTAAATCGTCGATTAGTTGTCATATTTTCTGCCATAACACGGACATGCAAATCAATAGTAATCTACTGGCTTTTGGATATGTAAACTCAAGAGATAAAGCTCACTTTTTGGATCATAAAAAAATTGATAAAGCATACCTACATTATATTGAATATATTAAAATTTTATGCTTCCGGGTAATTTGTAATAATAGCAATAAAAATTATTCACGCTGCTTATTAAAACTCACATGAAGACATGTGAAGGTATTCGGTAGACTGAATTGTCCAAGATCATTTGAAACCTTACAGAAAAATTGTATTTTATGACACGTTTGCTCAGGCAAAGAGTGACTTTTAATGGTGAATTTTACTAGCACCTTACTGTGAAGTTCTGAAAACTGTATAATGCAACAAAGTGTTCTTTAGACCAGTTGTCTACAAGGCAAGCTCATTTTAAAGAAACCAACATTTTGTCTATTGCCGTTTGCCATATTTTAGTTCTTTATCAGTTAACTAATTTTAAATTTTGCCATTTATTAATGACATATTCTTATTCATTGCTCATTGCTGACTCACATCTCTTAACGGTTTGATTATAAAGAAGGGACTTGTGTGTACAGCAATGACTTTTAAATGATTATTGAGCTGCTGAAATCTTTGAGCTCATTTCATGAACATTTTAGTCAAACATTGTAGGTATACTTGTGTTTGGGATGATGCTCTGTTATAAACTATTGTAATCACAAGTTGATTTTCGTAACAAACACTAACAAGGTGTTACATGGTCTGCTGAAAAACTTGGTATATGGCAGTTAAAAAGACAAATATAGCTATATACGTACTGTTAATACTAAAAGTGTTAGAAGTTTTATGGCAGCCATTGATAGATTTCAAAAGTATACCTATTGTTATTAATTTTTAATGTTTGACGCTTCACGTTTGAATAATCTATTAGAGTTGATAAAGGCTTCGTCATTGCTAACAGGTGCTGGGAGTTGTCTAGAGATTATGCATGCTAAGAAGCCATGCATCGTTGTTATCAATGACACCCTTATGGGTAACCATCAGACAGAGCTGGCATACAAGCTCGCTTCACTTGGTCATGTCAAACACACCGTGCCCAGGTAAATTTTCACTCACCTTATCTTAGAAAGGTGGTCACATGACAACTGAACCAAAGCTGTGAAGTATACTAAGAGCAAGTAATTGTATCGAAGCAAGCAATGTTGGCAAAGAACAGATACCGTGAAACCTCTACTTGAACGCCACCTCTATTTGTCCATCACCTCTATTTGACCGCCACTATTGGGAGGAAGGGTTGAAAAATAGAGCGCCATGGCATTCAATTAGAGGTTTTACGGTAGATAGATTCAAACTGAACTCAACATATTAGTGTCATTCATGCTATTTCCTGTTCTGTTGTCACGCTTTCCCATTTGCTCCACTTGTAATCATGATTGAATAAGTGTTTGTGAAAAAGTAAAGTGAAATCACTAATAATTTGTTCAACCAAATGTGTGGTCCGGTTATGTCCGTCCAATCAAATTCAATGTCTAGTTATGCTTGTCCAATCAAATGGAAAATTTGGTTTCGCTTATCCAATTAAATGTGAAGTTCAGAAAAGCTTATCGAATCAAATGTGCTGTTGGTTCGTCTGAACTCAATGGAGCATGACCTACAGTATTCGGTTGTGATATTTTGGGCTTTGGCTGTTCCTTCTAACTAAATTTCCTGACATGGCTGGCTTTGGTGTGTACTCCTTCTTTAGGCTTGTTCACGCATTAGCCAGATAGTCTAAAATTATCTGAGTAGATAACATACCAACTATCATCTTACATGAAATACAAGGATACTCAGCTCTACGACATTCTGTTCTGCAGGGCTGAGCAGAATGCCTTATAGCTGAGTAATTCACGGTAACTTTTTCTACTTTCTCAATTTACTTATCTCTCAATCATGTAGATGATTATTTAAGCAGAGCTTGTTGCTGCTTCTCTCTCCATTTCAGTTGTAACCTCAAAATTGTCAAACTTAGTCCAGGCGGCGACAGCACTGGTGAACTTAGCTTAATTCTGGTTCACACTATCGGCGTAGGTTCGGGTTCTCCTTTCGGCGTTCATCATCGATTATGTGAACCCTAAATCGAAGGCATCGACGAAGCAATGCGGACACATCGGGAAAGTTTGCAGCTGTCAAACTTTCCAATATTTTGCCCAGCGTCGACGACTGCTTTTCAAATGTGAATCATTTCGGCGATGGTAATT